>NW_007726987.1:376669-401232 GCF_000696425.1 Galeopterus variegatus | reverse complement strand
ATACCTAACACATAGCCTGTGCTTAATAAATTTTTGTTGAAATAAATTGAAAGCATTTTTAGGGGATGCTAACTTACTTCATGGGACTACCATGGGGATTCACTGTCTATTAATTAATGTATATAAAAACATCTATTAATATATTTTGAGCTTTAAAGAACAATATAAACACTAAGTGGTCACAGTTCTGGTTCAGCCCAGCAAGGCAGCCCTGTAGACCACAACTCTCACCCTGTACTCTGGTGGGGCCTCTTCTCTCCAGCCTCGTCCTTTTCCTTCCACCCTCACACATTACACAGGATATTACAAAATCAAGATGCTGACCTCCAGGGCTGAACTCCAATACAAACAGAAGAAATCTCTGTGAGGGCATGGGACATGCTGAGCTTTCTCTGAATCAGTGAAGTTATGGCTGAACTTTGAGAAAAGTATACTTCTAGAGAGTTACAATGCCAGCAAGGAGTGAGTGGCCCCTTCGTACAGAACATCTGTCCTGATGGCTCCAAGCCAACAGGGGAGAGAATGCTCCGTGAACAAAATTATGAACAAAGAATAAGCCACCAAATCTGAAATATTTCACTGAGTTATGTGTTTTTCATACATATGAATACTCACTTTCACTAGTTAAAATAAGTTCAGAGGCAAAATGTCTCCAGCAACCCGGAAAAATGCTCCCACTCTATGAATAAACATTGCATTCCTGAGTTTTATGTGAGAGCATCTGAATCACAATCTGAAGAAAATAATATGAAATGTGAGGCTGCCCCTAAAAAAGAATGATGCATTTACTAAGAAAAAGAGCAACTTCAATTTGGTTTCAATTTGCTTTCCTTAATGACAAATAATCAAGTCTGGGAACAGGAATCTCTGTACCTACATCTGGTGAAGGGAAAGGTAGGGAGATTAGTTCAGCTCCGGCTAATAATGCTTTATGGTAACTGCTAAAATCCTCAACAAAACACCGGCGAATGCCAACCATCCGAAACGCTGCCCCACGTGGTTGGAAGCCCACCAGTCTCACTCTCTCAGTTACATAATTAAGCTTGGTAGAAGGTTCAGATGAATTAAAACTGAATGTCACTATTTTCTCCGCACACCCTTGTCCTTGTTTTTCTTCCTTGTCAGGGGAAAAGGCCAGCAGTTCTGCAATTAGCAGGAAGTGGAGCAGCGAGAAAGAACCAACTCCATGATAATTAGGTCATTTGCCAAATGTACTCATTCCACTGGCAGATAGAATCAATGCTTTCCTGAAATGCTTTAAAGCTTGTGTGTTAATTTAAAATTTTGCTATTTTTATTGCACTATAATCCAGGTGAATTTAGAAAAAAGAAAAAAGCTATGTATGTGTTATGTATATATATTTGTGTGTATGTGTGTGTATATATATATGTGTGTGTGTGTGTGTATATCTATGTGTGTGTGTATGTGTATATCTGTGTGTGTGTGTGTGTGTGTGTGTGTGTATTAACAGAATTCCACAAACAACAGTATTGCCCAGAGGGCTCTTGTTCGTGTGTGTGTATATCTATGTGTGTGTGTATGTGTATATCTGTGTGTGTGTGTGTATTAACAGAATTCCACAAACAACAGTATTGCCCAGAGGGCTCTTGTTTAATTTCCATTAGTGCATCTGTAGGCAACATCTTTGCTGAGACCTTTGCCATTCAACCAAACCACTGTGTGACGATCCATTTGGAATTTCATTAAAAGTCTCCTTACAATCTTTGACAGCTTATTTTATACTTTTGAGTTGCTGCTGGATCCTTAAATGCTCTATTTAAAGTGCTTATTTATTTATCAACACTGGGATTGTTCTTTATGTGTGTGTGTTGGGTGGGGTTTATAAAACCAAAACTCCTGCTTCAGATGGGCACCGACAGTCAGCCAAGGGAGACTTGTTCTCAAAGTGCAACTGCGCACTAAATTTCACAACATTGGTATTGTTCTTCCTCTGCAGAGTGACTGTAATAAAAGCCCACTTGAAGCGCAGATGGCTTGGTGTGACACCCAACTTCTTTCAAAGACTATCCAGCTGTGAGTCAAATCTGATTTCTAAACAGAATAAGGGAACACTTTGGCCGAGAATTGGATGTTCAACTGAAATTCTACTCAAATTTAACAGTTGAAGATACTCGAGAATTTCCCTTCCATAAATTCCCCCTCCTTGCTTTTAGACTTGGCTGTTGTCTGGGCTCAGAGAGGGAAGATTGAGTTGCAGGGAGGGAGGGGTGGCCTGCAAGAAGGGAGGAGTGGTTTGCAGGCTGCCTGGAAGTCTGGTGGGGTCCAGGCTGCCTCCATGCCTATTTCTGCTGGATTTTTCTTGCATCCCTAACTATTAAGCGATTGCTGAATGTCTCTCCTGATTATTAGATTTCCTAGTACTCTGTATTATGTGATCAAAAGGAGGTAGTCAAAGGACAGCACTGATATTATTCATTGCTACTTTTCTACTTATAAAAACAAATAAGAAAACCCAGTAATTTCTTCAGAATCTTCTTTTGTATGCACTTCCTGTGAGTGATCATTATAGTGAAGACAGGATATCACAGATGAACTGCATATGGCCTAATTTAGATTTGTGAAAAAAATAAAGATACAAGACAAATCCTGCTAGATTGCAAAAGCCAGAGACAACAATGCTTATTTTGAGGAAAAAACTCTAAATTATTACAATCTGAAATCACCTATGCTTTGAAACATCTTTACAATGTAGGATCCAACAATTTTATACAGAAAAGAAATAGCATATGGACTGCCAGTACAAAGGGTGGCAGCCTCAGACACTCAGCAAATAGAAGCAAATATGGTGGAAAACAATGTCCATTCTATAGTAGAGAGGGTGCAGGTTGCTTCATATATCTCCCTGATGTTTCAGTTTAATTTCCTAAACATTCTGATATTCTAGTGCAGAAACACTAAAACGAGACATCACTTTTGGAATAGGATTTGCTCGTTACTAAGGACACTTCTGAACCATCACGTGACACTCTCCTATTATTGTAATTATTATTAAATTTACTAAGCATCTACTACGTGCAAGGAAGGTAGTCCACTAGATGCTGTGGGGAAAAGAAAGATGACCCTGACATGGCCATTCCTGCCAAAGAGTTTATGGTCTAATAGAGTCGTTAAAAAAATTTAAATACAGTGACAGGCTCTCTTATACACAGGTTAAGTGAAGTGAGCATATGGTCAAAACTCTCGTCACACTATTAAACTAATTTCATAGAGTATAGTATGCATGGTTTTGTGTGCACTGTTCTGTCTGACTGAGTCAGCTTCCCTCCAGTAAGTGGCATGATGGTAAAGTTATCCACATTCTAAAGTTATGCATATGTATATATCATTCTATCTTTCTGTCTCTCAATTTGGGTGTAAAATTGAAATGAATTAAGTTAAGTACAAGGTATATAGAGGATCACTCCACAGAAAAGGTGTAAAGAAAGTGCCAATATTCTAAAATGGCAACTATTTCTTCCAGGTGGGGGCAAACTCAGTATGTTTTGTGCACAAATGACAAAAGTAAGGGCTGGGGAAAAGAAATTAGGTCCAAGATGGAATTTCCCAGCAGAATAAAACAGTTATAAAGATGGACCAATTTAGGGAGCAAAGTATTTAGTAGTATGCCACCTGCAAATGTGACACTTTCTCATTCTATTTATGTTGCACAAAAGTCTTATTAAACTAAACACAAATTCAAATCCCCAAATCCACTTCCTTCTCACCCTGCTCAATTGATTTTTAAATGAGAGAAGTTGCTTTTTTATACTTAATAAAGTCAAATTTAGAATTGGGATCATTATTTATGGTCTTAGTGAGATCACTATTCTTTATTGAGATTAAAGGAACTCTGATTTGCCAAGGCCTTCATCTGGAACAACCATTTTTTTTTTTATGATAATATTGCAGAGATTAAGGAAACAGACTGCTTGGCTGTAAATGGGCAGATTAACATCTGTGAACCTCTAGCAAAGCTTTCATTTGCTAACAGGCAGTGTTCAAAAATACAAATAAAATGTATGTCTTGTGGGAACCATTGGTCTTATGTGTCTCTGTCATCAGAACAGTAGGAGGTACAAGTGTGTAATGATGACCGCAGGTGCAAGCCCAGAGTATTGATAAAACAATTCCATGGAGTTTGTAACTATGATGGAAGCAAGCTATACCTGAACACTGTAATTATAGCTATCCAGTCCCCAGCCCACAGAAGGGAAAGCAAACTTAAAGTAGGATTTCATTCCTGGCTGCCCTGTTCTTCCTTCCCTCTTATTGCTCTGGCCTTACAGATGGGTAGAGCTATAGACTATTCTTCCATGAAAGGAACAGAGATAATGGCTCGGTGTGAGCATCAGTTGAAGAAAACCTCCCCTCCTTCCAAGGTACTTCCCAGGTATCCACATTCACAATCAATGGCTCCAGCAAATGGCCTAGGAAGCACTTACTCATCCCTACCTGCTCACCTCTACGACAGAAACATCCCTCTTCTCACCACCCACTCATCTTTAGAGGATGACCATTGTAGTAAAACTGGGCAACCACCCAGAGGGATGCAGTAAGTAGCTCAGTGCAGAAAGGAAGGGAGGGTGAATCCTACATAAATGGTAACCTTTGTAGGAGGCAGACATTATCTGTGAGCCTCTGTTTTGTTATACTCCACAGTCGGGATATTCCTTTCACCAACTTTTCACTTCATTTAAATTTCCATACAAAGCCCTGTGTGCTTTTGAACACCATTATTTTCCTGGGAAAGGGTTCCATCCATGATTCCTTCCAAATCTTTGACAAAATTCATTTCCAAACCCCCAAGAAGGTTCTTTTTTAACTACAGTTGTGCATTTCCTTATTTATATTCACATTTTATTTTTATTTATTTATTTAATATTTTATTGATCTTTTTTTTTTTTTGGTGGTCAGTTGGTATGGGGATCTGAACCCGTGACCTTGGTGTTATAAGGCTGCATGTTAACCAGCTAAGCTAACTGGCCAGCCACCTCATGTTTTATTGAATATGCTTTTCAGTCACATGTTTATAGGCCTTATTCCAAATATTTTTAATAAATATCCACAATTACTGTCCCTATCACTCTGAAACATGGTGGTTTTTACATCTTCTTGAACCCCAAATTACTGTTCTCTGTCCCACTTGACACACCAAATACAATTTAAATCTTGCATTAGAATTTAAAAAGTAAAAATCCTTAAATGCATATATGGGCAATTGTAACATATCTATATGGTTAAAAAAAAATATCCAGTCAAACAAAATAGTTTTTGGTGAAACATGAGTTTGCTTCCATGGACCATGGTTCTCGGTGGAAGAAACTGTCCTCTGATTTATATGGGCAATTGTAACATATCTATATGGTTAAAAAAAAATATCCAGTCAAACAAAATAGTTTTCGGTGAAACATGAGTTTGCTTCCATGGACCATGGTTCTCGGTGGAAGAAACTGTCCTCTGATTCCTTCTGCTGGTCCCACTTGGAAAGGCAACAAGAACTAATTCTTGAGCTCTCACTATTCTTTGTATTAAAAACACTGAGGGATTTATAGAATAATAAAAATATAATTCCTGCTATCAAAAATCATAAAGTGAAAAACATTCATACTTAATATTTTGTAAACGGCTCTCCAATTTTCCATTTTTTCCCTAAAAATAGTGGTTGTTTTCTTCTAATTTTCAAAGGTTTACAATTTTATTATAGAAATATCAGCTAATACCGAGAAATCTTAGCTATGATGCCACCATACAAAACTAATTTTTTTCTTCATTTTTAACCAAAATGCTATCAGATTATACACAAAGTTTTATCACCTGATTTTTCTCTCAATAATACATGTGGCCGCCTTTTCCTAGTCAATAAATTATGGATCTCTACAATCCTGTCAATCTAATATTTTCAGCATTCCAATTGCCTTACTCTTAAAGATTTCTGAATTTCACAGTGTGCTTTAGACAAATGCTTCCAAACTTGCAAAACTGATTTTATTCCAAGATTTGGAAAGATTTTTAAACTAATAAAATAGAAATAGATGGTATTTCAAAGCCTTCTAGACTTCAGGAAGTGATTTTTCCTATGTTTTTTTGTTTTATTCGAAGATGTTTCAGAAAAGGATTCTTGTGTATTGCAGACCAAAGAAATCAGAAGCCAGTTAAGTCAAAATCAAACACCTGCCTACTGAAATACAGGGGTTTGAAGGTCCATTTTCCTTCTCATTGTAATTAAGTTGGATCCATCTCAAAGGAATTTTGGAAACATATCAGAACCTTATAAGACAAGATTTGAGATCTGTGATTCAAAAAGGATAACAAGAGTTAGAATAGTCATGTCATCATATCATGATTACATATTTATTTATAAGTTGAAAGTGGAATTATTTTTCCACAATCAAAGACATGTTTTCCTCAAGGAAATTTTACTATAATTTGTAAATTGGTGTGCTTGTTGATGTTACCAACTCTTTTGTGTCCCTTTAAATAGCTAGTGATTCATGACTTGCAGCTGGGACCTTCTCTCTTCTAGGCAGCTTCCTAGATGTATAATGAGCATAGTCTTTCAGGATCCTAGGACATGCTGATTGAGATGCAGTTTAGGATGTTTACATACTATTGTCCTAACTAGGGTCAGGACCTGGAATACTCGGAAAATAGCTCTACAAACACAGAACAGAGGTCCTCACCTGGGAGGTTTTCCACTTTGTTATGCTAAGTGTGATCTGTGAATCAGCAACATTGGTGTCACTTGGGAGCTTGTTAGAAATGCAGAATTTCAAGTCCACCCCAGATGTATTGAATCAGGCTCTACATTTTGAAAAGATGCCCAGGTGATTCATATGCACATTCAGGTTTGAGACACCTTGGACTGCAGCAAGACACTCACCAAATCAGTATGACACCTACTATTCTCATAAAAGTGCAAGAAGAATGAGCATCTTCAAAGCCATCTCATCTAACCTCTATCTGGTCTTCAAATCTCCCTACAGTCTCTTTGCCGAACACTCCTCTAGGCTCCACCTGTACTGCTCCAATATTAGCAAGTATACAGTCTCCCAAGGCAGCCCAGGCCAGACAAGTCTATTTAATAGAAAACTGTTTGGTATAACTGAAGGGCAAAGATGTCGTCTTCGAACAGCCTGGGTTCAAATCCTAGCTCTGCTATTTGATGGCAATGAGTCTCTAGGCACAGAACACTCAACCAAAAATGAGGATAATAATAATATTACCTAAATTACAGGTTGGCTCTGGGCATTGAATGAATTTAAGTGCATTTAAAAGACCTGGCCTAGTGCCTAATGCATCCTTTCTCTCCAACTCCTTCATCTTAAACTGTGCTGAAATCTAGCATGCTAATTTAATCCATTTGTCTTAAATACATTCTAAGAGACAAACCAGACAAGTGTTTTCCCTTCTCCACATAACCTTTGTATTTTTAAAGGTAACAATCCTCTTCCTGCTTATATTTGCAAAATGCTTGAAAATAAGGATTGAGGCTATTTTAACATATCAGCCTATTTCAGAACAAGTACATGCCCATCTTCTCTCTCTTTTATGTTTGTCCATCAGAGATATACCTAATTCTGTTTAGTTGCAAAGTTCAAATTGGACCTACATTAATACATCATTTTAACAAAGTAATGTTCATTTGAGGAAGCAGGTAACCAGTGTGAAGAGTGATTATACAATAAATGTATTATGCAAATTCCAGTGAACATTTTATACACCCTGGATAAAGAATCAAATTAAAGTCTCATAACCCTTGGAAAATTAAAGTTAGCAAGCACAGAGGTTGATTTGCCCTTGAACATAAAAACTGCTAAGGGCAGACATTCCCCCATCATTTCCACAAAACTGAACCATTTCTAAAGTTTTCAGATTAAAATAAGAAATCTCCTAGGAGTCATAAAGATCAGCTATTTTTACAGAAATAATTTGGAGTCGCAATTTTAAAGTGTTATGAGTTGGAAGGAATTGGTGAACTTCCGTGTCATATTTTGAAAAGCTAATATTCCAGGTAATCGGCCAGTTGAGAACATCAAAAATTGCACACAGAGAGGGTATGTGGGAAGGGGGAAAGGGTTTCTCAAGGATAAGCACAGGAGAGCTGATTTACAGAGCTTTCCCCATGACAACCCGAGACTGGCATTATCCAATAGACCATTCTGCTCCTTCGGTTCTCTCTCACTTGATGCGGTAATGGGACAATAATAGTCGCCTTCCTATTACACTGGCCACCTCTTTGTGGCTTCCCAACACTGATTCTACCACTGGACGCTACAGAGAAATAATGGACCATTAAGAAGGATAATGCAGAGGGTTTGTACAGCATATACTATTGGAGACCAAAGAAACCATCACAAACATTTTATTAAATCAATAAGCAAGCACGGGTGTGAAGAAAGTAGGTCGAGAACCCCATTCTGTCCCTAATTTTTACACAAGGAGACAGGATGTGGGTTCCAGCACCAAGAACAGTCCATTCATTCATCAACTCCTGGAAATCAATTCCTTTTCCTGTTCATCCTTTTTGGGAACCAGGCAGGATATAAATATAAAAATATTGCTATTGATTTAATAAATCCTCAGTGAGGTTCTTTTAGTAATTCTGAACTAGGTGCTATGGGGGAAAAAGACAAATGAGACATGGATTCTCTCCTAGTGAGATATGCAAGCCCAATGGAAAAACAGCCACTTTAACACCATGACACTCATTACAGGCTCTGTGTGGTACACTTGTCACAAATACAAGAACCTATAGCATATAGCATGGATAGTAGAAAGAAATCTTATTTCTTACTAGTGTAGGAATAACGGAGAAGATAAATTTGAAAAACTTTCTTTTTTTCTTATTTTTCTTACTTACTAATCAACTTCATCGAAGTATAATTTGCATGTGATGAATATCCATTTCAGTGTACATTTTGGTGAGTTTTGACAAATATATTCACCTGTACAACTATTATAACAATTAAGATACAGAACACTTTCATCACCCCATGAAGTTCCTTTGTATCTCTCTATAGTGATGCCCCATAGTCAACTCCCCAAACCCACCCCCCAGCAACCATATATGTCATTGTAGATGAGTTTTGTCGATTCTAGACTCTCATAAACATAATCACACAGTGTATACCCTTTTGCTCTGTTTTTGTTTTGCTCAGTATAATGATACCATTGAGAGATGAAGGGGAAATAGCACTCTCGTTTGAGCAAATAATTAGGGACAGGTAAGTAAAGGGTGAGTTAAAGCAATTAACAAGGACATCTAATCTATACCAAAATGGAGTGGCTGGGGAAGGTGTTGTGTGAAACGGCACAGGGCAGATAACATTACCTGACCATGTATTGAGTAGAACTTCTTAACTTCACACCAAATCTCGTGCTGCTCTCCCACTCCCTCACTGTGCAATTGGCCACATTGCCTTGAGGTTATTGCACCTGCTTGTTCTCTGTGACTGGAGTACTCATCTCCCAGATCGTATAGGAGATGAATTCTTCCTCTTCCCCATTAGCCTCTGTCATCACATGCTGTCAATGTCCTTCACTGTGATGGGAATAATCTGTGGATTATTTTATTTGTTTATAAGATCATTGTACTTTCCCCCAATAAACTGCCAAGAGCCAAGATAGTAGAGAACAAGATGGTTTTGTTCATAACTGTATCACCAGGACTTACTACACTTTCTGGCTCATATTAGCCCCAGAAACAATGAGTGAATTATAGATGAATTAATAAATGAATAAGTAAATTTATAACAAATTGAAAGCTTCTGTTTTTATCCAGTCACATATCTAACTTCAGGCATTATAGCTCACACATCTCTCCTTGACGAATGATTTCTCATCTCTTTTCTCCTAAAATGCTCTTCTACATAATATAATTTAAGGACAACACAACATCTTGTAAGTTTGTAACACCAACCCTAAAGTTGTGATGTTGGCTTGATCTATATTTATGCATTTTGGGCCAGAACAGGGAAGAATATTTAACTATAAGAGAGATCTGGAAGATGTTAGATATAAAAGTCACCATAACAAAAAAGATAGTAATTATTATCATAGTAAGGCAGGATTCTCCTTTCTAAAATGTCAAATGTGCACTGAAAACAAAGATGTCAAGTGTTTTGATGTTAATGCTTTGGCTGTTTTTGAGGAATTGGAATAGTATTCTATAGGGTTTTAAGGTGAGGATAGCACAGTGTGGTTTTCAGATCAATAAAGAACTTTGTGTCTAGGGCCTGCTGATTGCTCGCCTAGTTTATTGTGGCTTAACAAAAGGGCACATCAACAATATTACTCAGAAGAAGGAAAAAAAAAATAGGTGAGGTGATGGCTCATCTTGAAGGGACAAAACCCACCAAGATCAAGGATGTTCACAAAGAAGCGCTGTTTAAATGATGCCAGTACTACATACTGAAACAGGATAATTGCAAAGGTTGTGAAGTCACTGTTTTTCTACGTTGTGCCCTTGAAAATGTTTTCAAGCACACAAACATTCACAGTGGCACAAGTCAGAACTTTTTTTTTTTCCTTTCTGACATATTTATACCACATTGACAACTCATTCCCTTTAAGCTCCTGAGAGCTCTCTTTTTCACTGTACAATAAGGTCCTTTAACCATGTAACAAATACCAATACACAATAAATAAATATTTTGGAACACAATTTAATTTTCCTTCCCCAACCTGCTGGTGAGGGGAGAATAAATTTCCTTCTCATTTTATATCACTTTCTTCTGCTGATGAGTAGGAAGCATGAAATTTCCTCTGGTCTTGAATTACACATGGAAAAAAAAATCGGTCTAAGAATACTTGCTTTCTGTCCTTAGGAGGAAGCAAAGCATGAAAAAAGTAAGACTAAGGAAACTCCTGCTGCCCAAAGCATCCTCTGCTAGGAAGCAAAGCAGCAAGAGTTTTAATAACATTAGACATTTTGAGACTGATTTTTAAGATATTGTACTTTTCTTGGCTATGACAGAATTGACTTGTATCTAGACCCAAACTCTGGCATTATCTTTCAGGAAGTTGACCTGCCTAAGCTGCCACATGACAGCAGGATGATTCCATCCTGAAATAATGAGTAGGGTTAGACAGCAGTATTCTAATTCTTCTAGCAAGTTTTTTTTTATATATATCAGAATTTACATAATAATAAAAATAAAAGCTACATACTCTATGATGGGCAATGAACTAATTTTTTTCATACTTTGTTTTACTTAAATGTCACAACAACTTTATATGTATCACTGCTCCCATTTTGCATATGAGGTAACCTAGTATCAGAGAGCTAAAATTTTCTTCTTGTCATATAGATGAGTTGCATAAGCAATTTGAAATTATGCAGATGTGCTTTTTCTGATATATATATCTCTCTATATATACATATATTTTTTAATTGTTTAAATGACTTAACCATAGATACAGAAATATTTTCTAAGAAATGGGCATTAATTATAATGCTCATTCATGATATATACAAAGAATTTTTTTTTAATTTATCTATTGGTCTCCAGTATCTAGAAGAGTAACTGATACAATGTTAGCCTTCAATATGTATTAATTAAATAAATGAGTGAAAATATGATATTAAAACATTCTGTTCTTGGTAATTAGTAGTAGGGGCTCCTCCTTTAGTAGTAAAGATCAAAGATGAAAGAATTTCCATGCTGATAAATCCTGGCTGAAGGTTCACATAGGTGTTAAATCAGTATGGTATACTTACCATCTGTAGAAGAGTCTAAAATGTGGTAGTCTAGAAATATTGATTAAATAAAGAAATTAACAGACCCAGGTTGGTCACTAGTTATTTTGGGTAACTGACAATAAGATTAAAGCATGAAGTATCTGAGAGTTTTAGAAGGGTGTTTTTTTCAATTAATATGTATCTTTCCTCCTTTGTGTCTTTCAAAGTAATAGAAATAGTCCTGGCTTAGATGCATAAAGTAACAGCATATAGACCCATAGGTTCTTTTCTAGGAAACTATAGACCTGTAGGGGTTTTTTCAGGAAGGCTCTTGAGAATGGGAGAGAAGACAGAATATGAATGGGAAAAAGCAGTCCTATACAATGACTGGCTTTTCTCAAGGCTTCTGTGATTATCACTGGACAGGTCAGCATCACAGGAGATCAGCAACCATATAAACCCCTTGACTTTGTCTCTTTCTCTCTTTTTTTTTTCCTCCCAGGCTTTTCTTCCAGATGTGTCTCCATCCCTCAGTCCTTTCAGTGAAATCTTTAAGCCCCAAATACAAAGGAAACTTTCCAGCTGGGTTGTTGATATCTCAAGAGTGGCTTCCACTGAAGGAACCATATTTTTAATCAGCAATAATTTTTCCTAGAGATTGATTTGGTGTTTTGCTCACAAGTGGTCTATGCTCATGATGGGCGAGCATCAGTTAGAGGAAGGTGGAGCTGAGCTGGGATATGCACATGAAGAAAAAATCTATGAAGAAGGAGGAAAGTTGGTACCAGCAAACCCTACTTGTGGGCAATAACAACTCAAGGCAAACTCTCAAAAGATTTAACAGCATATTTAGAATCCTATATCCAAGCAACATTACAGCAAGTACATCGAAGGGTAGATTGAAGAAAAAAGAAATCGCTCCTTGGTTGTGTGGAGAGAGAGAGGGCAAGTAGCTCAGGTGAGCTTCAGGATCATCCCCCAGAGGTAGCAAGTCATCACTTGACATAGGGGACTCTATAACTAAAATCACAGCTTCTTCTTATTGCAGACCAGTGGCTCATGAGGTAGAGCTGGCCCACAGATGTGATCCCTTTGGTCTGCACTGTTATTAAATTTTTTTGAATTCATTTAATTCTTTGCAATATATTTTGAAATTTGAGAAATTTCTAAAAAGAATCAGATTTTCAGCTTCTCTGTAACAATCAGAAGATCGGGCAGAGTGAGCCTGTGTGAAAACAGTTGGCTGTCACTGAGTAGGGACTGCTGTCCTTTTTAGTCTGCTCGTGCTTGAGTCTCTTTGCCATAGTGCCCACCCAGACACACTTACTTGCATTTCTTGCCTGGAACACTCCTGGCTGATGCAAACAAACAAAAGTAACTCAAAAAATTGGATTTCTAATATTCTATGGTCTCCAGCTCTGAAAATTGAGAATTATAGGATGTTGTAGTTTAATAACTGAATCATGTTCAAGAAGAGTAACTTTGCACAAGCTTCTCTTTCTTATCAGTTCATGCTACACTACCTTTTCCATGCAATGTGGCTGCATATTTTACAGGTGTATGTATATGTGGATTTCAACCTCTTGCCCAAGTGTTTATCATTGTTTGAAAAACAACTAGCATAGGACCCTGGTTAAACACTTAAACTAAAGCCAGAAGATGTGGTGTCAGATTCTGGTTATTAACCTCACTCATACCACCTCTATTCCCTCACTGTTAAATAGGTATAATCATAGTACCTACTTAAAATTCATAGGTTTTTTGAAGGTTAAATGAGTTAATTGTATGTAAATCTCTTGAAACAGTGCCTAGGTTATTAAGTGCTATACCTATAAAATAAGCAATTTTATTATTTTTCTGTCAGTAAAGACCTCACATGCTTTATGGTTAAAAACCATATTTTAAATAACTTTATCAATTACAAAAAGGTGTGGCCCATGGGTAAGCCACAGTGTTGTCTTCAAGCTATCAAGACCAATAGTTAAGCACAATGAGTAGACAGCCATGGTTAATTCCATTCTATTCTCTATACCTCACTGAATGATTATGATATTCACTTTAAATCTAACTGGGCTATGTTTCATTTTATACATTGGTTAAAGGGAGACAGTAATGTCTTGAAAGGGTTATGATTTTTTAAAGCATGGCTTTCTGTATTAAAATGTTCGTTTTTCATCATCTCATTATGGAAGAAGTGTTTGTACTCGTTTGTACTTGTTAAGACATCTTAAAAACATAGTTTACATAATAAAATGATCATCTTTAATTCCAGTCACCCCCACATTCTTCAGTTTCAAAATCATGACATCTTTTAATTTCACTGTATATTCCTAAACAAACTATTTCAAGGCACTTGCTATATGTGCAGTGTTAGGGGAAGCATTTTGCAATCCTCATGAAAAAATAACAGTGAATTTAAGTTTATTAATGGTTTGTCCCATATTTCAGAGACTTTTGTTTCTACTTGTTGTATTTGTCGATATGCGTGTGTGCTGGGAAGCATGCTGTTTATATATGAGTGCATTCCATACTGTTTTTGTTGCTAAGTTACCAAGTATTTACAAACATTTTTTTCATATTTTTATAGGACTCATACAGTTGCAAAACATAACGGGCCATAAGAAATTCCATGATCCAAAGTAGTAAAGGGATGAAATGTTGCCATTACAGTGGGAAAAAGATTATTTGGCAGAGAAAATAATTAATTATAAAAGTCCAGATGGACTCTTATTTTTGGCATACAATATTTGTTTGGAAATACAGTGTCATCAACTTCAAAAAGCAGGAAACTCCATCTGGTATTTGCACGTTTCTGTGAGAGGATGCTTGGATACTCTTACCGGCATTTTTCACCCATAGTGATCAAAATTATCCCTCTTGGTTAAATTTAAACAAAGCTCATGTAGATACACAACGATCTATAATAAGTGATTTAAATATTTTTGAAGGCTGGGATAACTGAGGAAGTAATGAAATAAACACTGGGCTGAGCTCAGACCATGCAAAATAAAATACCTTTGCATGTCACAGAGTGTCATGCACCCAGTAGGCATGCCATCAAGTTTGCTGAGTTGAGCAAGTAGGGAATGTGAAGTATATGTACATATAAATAAAAAGGTTAATGGCCTATGGAAGGAAACTCTTGGCTTAGGTTCACCACTAGGAAAAATATCGATAAATACATATTCAACATATTTTAGCCAATGATTCATCTATTTATTGATTGCATTCATTCATTTAATAAATGCCAAAGGATGGCTAATTCCACTGTGTGGACCACTTATTGTGCAGAACATTAACAGATATTCTACACATTTTTGTGGGCAAGTTTGGAACATGCAAGAATAAGCAACATTAAACAACATTTTTTAATTGAGACTTTTCAGAACCTTTTAAATACTAATATGCTTAGTCAATTTTTAATGAAAGATTAAGAAGGTGATGAACGCTTCTACGGTGCGGTGACAGAACTCACAGCTGGCCTTTGGCTTAATGGTCTGGGAGACTGTGAATAACTTAAGGAAACAACATTTGAACTGGTTCTTTTAGGGATCCCCCCTCCCTTTTTTCAATATAAAATTAATGCATAATCACTTAGAAAATACAGGAAAGTATAAGGATGAAAATCAAATTTGACTATAGAGACACAGTCTACAAATGATCACTGTTAACAACTTTTGTGTCTCCTCACAATCTTTGTTTATTTAACATCCATCTCTCCCTTAACTGTCTCTGTCTGGTTGAAGAATGTAATACGTAAATTCTTACTTGCTGACTTATCCTGTGCAATATTGTACTATTGTGATTTTTCTACAGCATTGAATCATCCTCAAAATATTATTTCAGTGGTTACAATTATGCAATTGTTTCATTGCAGTGGAAAATTTCTGTTTCTTTCCCTCCTGAATTTTTCTTAATGAAAATCAGAGGTTCTCAGTGTGTGTTTTCCAGACCAGTGGCATCAGTATCACTTGGGAACTTCTTAGAAATGAAAATTCTTGGGATCTTATCTTAAAACTACTAAATCAGAAACTCCAGTGGTAGAGCCCAGCATATAAATAATTATGATATTTATACCTTTACTTAAATTTTGTGTTTAATTGTGATGACTACTTTTTATCCCATACACAGATAATTTCAGGTTCTAAGACTTTACACTGTAGTTTTTTCAGTAGCTTATACAGTGCTATACACATACAAGGAGATTAGTTAGTGTTTGTTTAAGGAATAAAATTTCCTCTAAATTTGCTCCATCACCCTTTGAAATTTATTATTGCAAATATTTCTGAGTTCAAATTGGTATCAATTGCTTCATAAATAACCTGCGTTTTTCCTCCTGCACGCTTATGCTTATCAGTATTTTTCCCTATAATTTAAGAATATTATCAGGGTATGAGTCTAATTGTTTCCTAAATAGTTTTGGCGGATCATGGCAGCCCCTGTAACCTGCATTCTAGTTGCCTCCCTTTCTGGTCAACCCCCCAGATTTGGACAGATTTCTTCAACTGTGCCTTTAATTACTACTTTTGTTCTAGTTAATTCAGTTTCCTTCCAAAAACTCCTACAATTCTTAGTATGTTTCTCCTTCATTTGTCGTGTATATTTCAGATCACTTTCTTCTGTTTTTTTCCATGTGCTATTATGGGATGTGTGTGTGTGGAGGGGTTGACTCAAAAGTGATTTAATTTTGAAATTGTTGTTCTGGGCTCCATGTGCACGTCCTTCATCTCACCAAGGGTTCCCATTTCATCCCAGCTTGTTGCCTTGGCCCCACATCCTGTTCCATGTGCTATTATGGGATGTGTGTGTGGAGGGGTTGACTCGAAAGTGATTTAATTTTGAAATTGTTGTTCTGGGCTCCATGTGCATGTCCTTCATCTCACCAAGGGTTCCCATTTCATCCCAGCTTGTTGCCTTGGCCCCACATCCTGCCTTCTTTTTATCTCATCCTGCTGTCCCTTCATCTCAGCTTGTTCTATTTTGTGGCTTTCTTTTCCTGTTTACCAAAAGTAATGTCTTCTTAAATCAGATTAAGTATGATAAATAGTCTTCTAAATTTTCTCTGGTTCCTGTTATAAATAATGTCCAGAGTTCTGCTCTTCCTCTTGTCTTCAGGGTGGTGTTCCTTTTTGTTTTTGCCACTGGATGGTTTTTACTGGGTACATTTTTTACCATTTATTCAAAATTAGGAGAAAATTATCCAGACTAGGTATAAATAGACAGAGTTAGTGTATTTCCTTTGGGTCATTGTTATTTTCTAAATATCTGAGTTATAATCCCAATTGGATCTGTAACTGGGCTGCAGCTAGATGAGTTCCAGTGTCTAACAGTCACTGTGTGTGGATATCCTGGGCAGAGGTTTGCTCTTCTTTCGCCTGTTGTGCATCTGAGTCTCCAAACCAATGAAACATACTGAAATCTTCAGTGCTCAGCATGCATTTGCACTAGGCCTCCTTTTCCGTCTTCCTACCCAAGCATCTTACTTGTAGGAACTAGACCTTCAGCCAGAACTTGGTCTCAGCAGCTCTTTCTACACCTTGAAATTGCACTCATTGTTTGGGTGTAGAAAGAATGAAGTTGGTAGAGACGGTAACAGCACCTTGGCTATCTTAAAAAACAACATCCACACAAGCAGCCCAGTTGTCCTGTTCCCGAGTCTTGCTTATTGGATCTGTATAACAATTCAGTTTGTTGGGAATGTTCTGTTCTGTTATGCTTATCTCTCTGATGTTATATTTACACAGCTTAAAAGATTTATTCACTTAGAATATATCTCTAAATGGTGAAGTTCAGGAAAGAGATGTTTTAAGCAAAAGCTCCATCTCAGGCTTCCCTAGAAGCAAACTCTAGGACAAGCATTTATATGAAAGCTGTTTATTAAGTGCTTTCAGGAAAACCTGTTTTTGCGGTGACATCAGCAGGAGAGGAGAAGCAGCCAAGCAAGGGTATGATTTCAGACAAAGTGTCATGAAGGGTGGCTTGTGCCTAACCTTGCAGGGAAGCTCGAATGTAAGTCACACCCCAGAGTTTGTCCCTACCTGAGCAAGGGAGCTGGGCTTTTAGATTCAGGCAGTAGACAGGCACAGGGTATGAGCCATGGCTGGGGAAGCGGGGGGAGCTCTTAAACTTCTTGGCACTTTAACTCTGTGTACCTTCAGGCAAAGTAGCTCTAGTACACTGAGGACCACACTAGGAGAAAGAGTCACAGATGCTAGCAGTTGGAAACAAAAGCATACCCCGGTCTGGGAACAGGTAAAAGGGATCCAAGGGGATCTGGGAAGAGCACTGAGAGTATCTCTTATAAACACTTTGCCTATTACAGTTTACTCTCTTATCTATACCCTCCCAGCTCCTCCAGGGCCATGGGAGATAATCACATCAACAGAAAGGTTGCTAACTACAGCCTCAACCCATCAAATAAAGTTACATTAATTAAAAAATGATGATGAGATATAATTTTGTCCTCTCAGAGCAAAGGATGTTTTACCTGGTCATAAGCTTATACTTTAAGTTAATTGTAGCTGATAGACTATTAGTGATAGTGGCAAAATAATAAAATGGATATTTTAGACTCCTTGATGTAGCTAATCACTTTCAACATGTCTTCAAATTAAAACAGATATTCACAGATGATATATTTTAAATGTAATCTGGTTTTATGTTTCTTACATTTTATCAAACACTTAAAAGGTAATGTATAAGATTCAATTACTATTATTACATTAGTTCTGAAATAGTCTTTGGCACATATGTCTTCTCTTAAACAGAGCATTTTTGTTTTGGTCAGTGGTTGATCCATAAACATGAGACCCAAGTAATGGAATCACAACAATATGATATCTTGGTGTATGCCTGAATGAGAACAAGGCTGAGGGCAACCCATAGAGAGGAGGAGCAGCGTGAGGACTAAATCACACTTTAGATTAGGAGTGATGTTAAAATGCAGAATGAAATCTCAAAGCCCTTGATTTCTCACAGAAATGGGAATGTCCCAATAAACTCAGCAAACCAACATAAAGCATTTCAAGGTATCCTAATTCCTCCTGATCATCAAGCAGCCTGATTATTAGACTTTTGTACTGATCCATTTGGATTTGGATTTCCAGGTTTGGACCTTGCTTTTCTGTTTGTAGAAAAAGGAAAAACATAACAGAACAGAGCTGATCCACTGAAGAGAGGAGCTGGGATGAAGGGTCATTTAGAGAGTCTGTATAATCTCCTTTGTGAAATGTCACCTGGTGAAGAACTTCAGTGTTCTGTTCATACCTGTAACACACTGGCCTGTAGTCACTAAATGCTATGCCCTGTTCCCAACTAGACTGAGAACTCAAGGTCAAGGATTGAGGTGAACTCATCTCTGATTTACTAATCTAGCACAAAGCAGGCTCTCAATTCATATTTGTTGAAAGAATGAATAATTTTAAATAGATTTTGATCTTTATTTTAATAGCCCCAGGGCCTAACACCCTACTAAGGTGATTACATACTCAGGAAATATAAATGAATGAAGGAAAGAACAAAAACGAAAGAATAGGTGAATAAACTCTTCTTGAATTAGTACAATATCTTTCCAACTGGGATGTGAGTCTCCTATCTATCTCCCTTACCAATACATGCTTCATATCAATACCACCAATTTTCTTCTGAAACGCTAACCTAATCATAGCACTCTTATGCTCAAAACTACCTTTTTACTTACAGAGGAATCCAAACTCTTTAATATGGAGGTCAACTTCCTGGATTATAACTCTAAGTTATCTCTTTCATTACCTCTTCATCTCCTGTAAGCCTCTTGTACAACATGCCTTTTTACTTACAGAGGAATCCAAACTCTTTAATATGGAGGTCAACTTCCTGGACTATAACTCTAAGTTATCTCTTTCATTACCTCTTCATCTCCTGTAAGCCTCTTGTACAACATGGCTCACAGTTCCTTATATCTGTAAATTACTTTAGCATCCCCTTTTCTTTGCTGTTGCTTTTCTTTAGGTTCAAAATGCCCTGATCATCTTTTTTCCCTTGTCTAAATTTTACTTATCCTGCAAAGCCTAGCTTAAAATCCTCCTCCTCTATGAAGCCTTTCCCTCCTGCTCAGTTAGAAATACTTGCTCCTGTATCTGCTCCACCATATCACTGGATATGTTTTATTGTGAGGCTACTTATTTATATGATTGTGCCTCACTTTCACTCATAAGTACTTTTGAGCCCAGATGGAATATTATCATTATAATGGGCCCTTTACTCTACTACGAGCCATATGTTTTATTGTGAGGCTACTTATTTATATGATTGTGCCTCACTTTCACTCATGAGTACTTTTGAGCCCAGATGGAATATTATCATTATAATGGGCCCTTTACTCTACTACGAGCCAGCATTGACTGCTACTCTTTACTGAATCAAACTAATTTACTAAGTTTGGAATTTGATAATTTATAATATGATTTGATAGGGAAATCCTGGAAACAAGCTGAAAGCCAAACAATAAGAGAACAGTTAAGCAATTTATAGTATAGCAACACATTGGAATTTCATGCTTCAATTAAAATTATAATTGTAAAAATCAGTAGCCACATGAAAATATTTATGATGTCATGTTATGTTAAAAAGAGACAATACGAAGTAAATATATATCATAGGTATGCTTATGTAAAATATATTTGTATATTAGGAAAAAAAATATTTAAAACAAATATAGTTGATATCTTAGCATGAAATAAATGATGTGTTCATTTAAAAATCCATTTTATTTTTCCTATAATGCTATTTATGCCATGGAAGTGAAAACAAAAATTCATAGTGAGTAAGGCTTGAAAGGTCACAATAATTATAATATGTTCAAACATTGCTAACTCAGAGACTGTATCTACACCATAAAAAAGATGGCAAGCTAAAACATGAACGTTCACGTGGTGAAGCTTTCAGGTGATAAAGAGGCAAATGGTTGAGGAAATGTTATTTTTCATTGAATTAGACAACTAATTTTGGTATTGTAAGAAAATTGATTTATCTTGTTCTCAGTCTGAGCATGAAAGATCTATAGTAAAACAAATCAAGACACTAGTAACAAATGAAAATAATATTATATAGGCATGTGTAATGGTTACACGTGGTGGGTCACTAGATGTCCCCTTCAGGACTAGACTCTCATTCTCCCGGCTATTGATAGTGTAGGTGAGTGCTAGCTGCCAGAGGAGTCACTATCTGGGCAGTAACCTCAGAATAGAAGAGCCGCCTGGCTCATGGTTGTGCCTCTTCCCACTCAAAGCAGCTTGTACTCAAGGACTCATCAATGTGAGGGGTATATAAAGGCCCCATCCCTTCCCCCCAAACTAAGACAACCTGGAAGTACCATGTAAGCCCATGACATAAGGAGTTGTGAGTCTTGTTGAGACAGCACAACCTATCCTTCTGCTGGTGCCCGCTTCCTTCCTCCCTTCTATTGTCAATCCCAACGGTTCTCCCCAATAACCTTCAACTGCAAATCTCTGCCTCCTAGCTTGTTTCCCAGGAAAGCTGGCCTAAGACAGCATTTATAATTAAATCTGCCTAGAACCTAGGAAGTTGGAAATAAGCAGATGCAGGAAAAATATTTTGTGAGGTATACCTTAGTGACTTGGATGTACAACAATACTCTCACATTTTCTAAAAACTTACATGTGAGGTACATTAAGCACCAAGTATTTTACAGATTTAATATATTTGATGTTCACAACCCTAAGAGGCTGATATTATTCCCTGTCAGCCTATTCGTAGATAAAAAACTGAGCTTTAGAGTAGTAAGTTAACCTACCCAACGTTACATAGCTAGTTAGTGATACGACAAGGTTTGGAACTCAGGGACTTGTAACTTCACTGAGCTTATACCATTTGCTCTTTCTATATATAGAATGAAGTGACCTAAAAACTGAACACACAAAAAGGACACATATATTTTGCATTTCCATTTGGTGTTATGACCTCTTAAGTATTGATAAAACCTTCCAGTTCTGAGGTATCAAGCATTGTAATCATTTCTTTTTTTCTTTTCTTTTCTTCAGTCAATAACCAATAAAAGTTGTGAGGAAGAAAAGGCTGAAAGAAAAACCATCAGAATAACTATTACTATTCAATTTTTGCTTAGAGATGATGATTGATGCATTTGATTACCAATTAGCTTTATTCTCAGTGTGCTTGAAAGAAATAAAACACTTCCTCTGCATACTTCCAGGATTGCAAAAATCAAATGAAAAGACCAGGCCATTTTCAGAACCATGCTGCAGAGAACATTCTAGAGTATAAAGACTGTTTTCATTAATGGTGTGCATTTTTAAAATGCATACCCTTACTATGAATGCATAGTTCAGAAAAGGAGAGTGTTGCTATTAGATCTTATAGCAAACCTCACAAGACTTTGCAACAATAAACACAGCTTTTTAAAAGGTCAGGAATGTGAAACACCGAGATAACAGGATCCCAAGTACTGAAATATGTTTCTTCATGATGTTCTGAGGAGACTTGTCCACCAACTCCAACACAAGTAAACATTCCTTTCACCCCCAAAAGCCATGATGTGCTGTGTCAAGGTTTTTATTTTCAGTCTCAATATTCAGAATTCCAGCAATTTCCTCTGAAACGTACTCCCAACTAAAATTCAGCATGCAAGGCTAGAAGCAAATTTGTCACATAGTATTTCATTTGTTTTAACCATTTATGGGCTTGAATTTTTTTATTTGTGGATATTGCAAATATGTCTCATTAAAACAGTCCAACATTAAGGTCAGCAGGTACTGAATCTGCAGCAACAAATGGGAACTAAAAGCTTTTCACCTTTCTTTTCCATGATCAAAGAGCCTATGTTCACATGCCAAAGTGATATGTACACTTACAAAATATCTGTGATGAGAATTCCTTTTATTTTCTGTTGAAATACTGAATATTTGCAGAAATAAATAGAAATAGATTTGGATACTTCTTTACATTTAAATTGTAAGATTACTTTTTAAATTTTTGACAAAGCAAAAAGTGTTTTTCTTTCTTTTCTAACATCTCTCATGTTATCCCTCTTATGTTTCTATAAGAAGCAGACATATTTTTTGCAATGAAAACTCACCACTTATGAATTACTGAATTTACAACAAACATACAAGTAGAACCTTAAATACAATTGAGCCTGATTGTTTTCTTTATCCGTATAGCATCTTCATAATTTTTAAAGCACCTTTCCAAAACTTTTAGAAACTTCAGATGTGTTGATCTGATAAGATCTCCACTTGTTGTTATGGCTGGAAGCATAAACTAATTAATATAATTTGGAGATTTACCAACTAATTTTGTTATATCTTATTGCTTTCTTGACAAATTTATTTATAATCTGCAAACTTCCATCTCCCAGTTTCCTGATCATCTTCATAGGATAACATGTGTCAATCTAAAATTAAATCCTCTTTTTAATACAGTGAGAATAGAGATGATGGAAAAAATCTGAAAAGATCTATATGGCAATCAAAATGTGCTCAGAACAATGTTAACTTTATCTCCTCTATGCTTTGTCTTTCTTACTTCCATAATAACGTTTACGCTGTTCTGCCCAACAAGTGATCTGAAAAGATCTATATGGCAATCAAAATGTGCTCAGAACAATGTTAACTTTATGTCCTCTATGCTTTGTCTTTCTTACTTCCATAATAACGTTTACGCTGTTCTGCCCAACAAGTGCCTGTTTACTTCCTCATCTGCCCATTAAAGCTGAGTTTAAATTCCCTCCCCACAGTGGTACTCACCAATAGAAGAAATTGTCCCTTCTCTTAAATGTTCATAGTATTTCCAGACCTCTCGTGCAAAGTAATCACTTTTTTCCCTCTGCTGATGTGCAAGTATCACAGGACGAGTGTAGCAAAGACATTAGTGGTCACTGATTATCCATGAGCTGCCCTCAATTTCCAGTCTCCTCTTTAGTTAGACTGAGGCCACGTGACCAGTCCTGTTCAATAAACTGTGAGCAGAAGTGATGCATGTTGCTTCCAGGCCAAAGAAGACAAAGTGCCATTGATACATCCATTTCTTTTTCCCCGTGGTTGCTGTAACCTTGGAAAACACTTTCTGAATTGTGTGGGGTTGCCAAATAAATTACAGGACTCCCATTTAAACTTAAAGTTCAGATAAACAGCAAATAATTTTTAGTGTGAGCATGTCCCAAATATTGCATAGGACATATTTATACTAAAAGTTATTATGCTATTATCCTATTATACCGTATACTACTATACCACCATATTCTTTTTATTTATTTATTTTTTTTTGTCTTTTTCGTGACTGGTAAGGCTATCGCAACCCTTGGGTGGTGTTGCCCACACTGCGCTCAGCCAGTGAGCACACCAGCCAGTCCTATATAGGATCCGAACCCGCGGTGGGAGCGTCGCTGCGCTCCCAATGCCGCACTCTCCCGAGTGTGCCACGGGGTCGGCCCTATACCACCATATTCTGTACTATAAAACATTCTATTTTTCTCTAAAATATTAAATTTCAGGTAAACAAATACTTTTTTAGTATAAGTATATTCTAAACGTTGCATGAGACATACTTAAACTAAAAGAAAAAGCATCTACCGGGAAATTTGAATTTAATTAATCATTCTATATTTTATTTGTTAAATCTTGCAACCCTATGAAATTCAACATCACAAAGTGGTGGGAACCTCAATCTCTGATTTACTACACAAAAAGAGTGTCTGCAGACTCACATCAGACTCTATATTGGTGAGAAATGAAGGCTCCTTGAGTTTAATTTCACTAAGATTACTGAAATGTTACTGTTGCAAAGCCTATGCCATCCTGCCTAACATAGCACCAGTGGAACATAAAGTTGGAAAGGAGGGATGAGATCAGATGTTTGAGTAGTTCAG
>NW_007726987.1:374464-376287 GCF_000696425.1 Galeopterus variegatus | reverse complement strand
AAAAGAGTGTCTGCAGACTCACATCAGACTCTATATTGGTGAGAAATGAAGGCTCCTTGAGTTTAATTTCACTAAGATTACTGAAATGTTACTGTTGCAAAGCCTATGCCATCCTGCCTAACTATAGCACCAGTGGAACATAAAGTTGGAAAGGAGGGATGAGATCAGATGTTTGAGTAGTTCAGCTGGCAAGGTAAATGTTTCAATTTCGGTATGGAGCCATGGGGAAGCAGTGAATGTTTGGGGTATGGGCACTGACACCCTCAGAGCTGATTGATTTTATTTTATGCTTGGTTGCTGTTTTGTTTTGTTTGTTTTTTTAATGCCCATAAATAAAAGAGCAAGGACTAGCACAGAATAAGCGATAGGACAAGAGAGCAGTATATAATATAGCTATCTGTCAGGAAAACTTGGCTGTTGGATCAAGTAAAGCTAGAAATGAGATTTGACTACCTGAAGTCCAAAAACCATATGTTACATTTGTTTTTCCTCTGTGGCCTAGCACAGCTGCCAAGCTTGTTAAGCATTCCATAAATTCCTGCTACTGACATATTTTTCCTGGTTAATGTTTATAAAGATCAATATAATTGTATTTCTTTTCTTTGATTTGTCCCTGAGCCCAAAGTGACCAGGAACAGAGGACCAAAACAATCTTTTGTCCTAGCTCAGTCTTTTGTCCCAGCTTCTGTAATCAGTGGCCAATTTATTCTTTATTTCTAAATATTGCCTCTGCCACCAATCAAATTCCAAGAGGCAACAGCAAGGCACAGATATTGGCAGTGGGGAAAAAAAGAACTAGGGAAAAACAAAGAGGAGAAAAATATAAAGGGAAGGAAGGGAAATGTGAGTAAGTCATACAGAAGACACAAGTAGAGATGAGGGGTGGTCTGGAGAGGGATGGAGAGACAACAGAAGTAAGAAAATAAAGGAGAATTGGGGCCAGTGTACATGTTTGTTTTCCAGATCACTCATTTGGTGATTTGTGATTCAATATAGAAGACTTGCTCAAGTCAGAAATGATTTTCACTCTCTTTCAGCAGCAGCTTTCATGTATGAGGTTTGCTATGAAAATAACATAAGAAGGGTCTTTAAAAAGTTCATGGAAGAATTTTTTTTTCAATTTTATTTATATTTATCTTTGTGGGGTATAGTGTGCTGTTTCAATACATGCATATTCTGCACAATGATTCACTATGATTCACATAGTTTTGTAGTTGTCAGTCCACCAATTCTCAAATTTGTATTCTTTTAATTACATTTTTTCCACAATCTTTTTGAAGTACCCTTGTGTACTGGCCAAGATTCTCCATCTCAACAAACATCTGATATTCTAGAGCTTAGCATATTGTCTTTTCTGCATTCTTGCTGGTGGAAACTTTGAATAAACAGCTTGCTTGGTAAACTGAGAGGGTTTCTTCCTTCTGGGGAAGTGGTTACAGAATGGAGAGTTGGATGTTGAGGACTGGAGAGAGGTTACCTGCATTGGGCAACCTGTAGCTTTAATACTGGATGACATTTGACAGTGAGTTAACAGAAGCCTAGTTGGTTTTCTGGATTGACACTATTTTCCTTTTTCTTATAAAGTTTTTATGAACTTTATAAAACTTCTACTTCTATCCTTTCTTAATTTTTTATGGATGGATTTTTTTTCCTGTGTAAAATTTCCATCCACAAACAAGTTTACCAAGCAACCATGAATGAAGTGTACGCTGACTCTTCTAGCAGATCTGTTTAAACTACTCTCTGAAAGTACTTGGACTCCAAGAAGTGGCAAGTGGGTTTTTGTTTTTGATTTTCATTTCAAGCATGTTTAGTCATTTTGT
>NW_007726987.1:369945-374263 GCF_000696425.1 Galeopterus variegatus | reverse complement strand
AATTTCCATCCACAAACAAGTTTACCAAGCAACCATGAATGAAGTGTACGCTGACTCTTCTGGCAGATCTGTTTAAACTACTCTCTGAAAGGACTTGGACTCAAAGAAGTGGCAAGTGGGTTTTTGTTTTTGATTTTCATTTCAAGCATGTTTAGTCATTTTGTGCCTTGTAATTATGGCCAATGAAACCCCTGAAATTTAAAAAAAGACACCTTAGCATTAATAAAAATTTTAAATATAGATAATGCTGCCAAGAGTTGGACAGTTCTATATGTTTTTTTCCTCTTACTTTTCTTTGCTAATGGAACTTATAATAATGAGGGGTGATTTTGTTTATGGTCTAATTGCTGCTGCAACTGATTGATGAAAGAGAGATGGTAGACCAACTGCTCAGCATCTTTCTGAAACTGCCTACATTGTATTGGTAACTATCATAATGAAAACTAACCCACAATAATATTTGATGACTTTCTGAATGGCATTTAGGATGAAGAAGGGCAAATCCTGTGCAAACTTTAGAGGAGGTAGAACACTAAAGCACTAATAAAGATAAAACTTTAAGTGTTGACATCTAAATAAAGTATAATTTGTTCCTACTTAAAAATGTTTTTAAGATTTCTAGATTGGGGGAGGGAGAGAGGAGGTTTGAGAAATGATAGGTCGGACAAAAGACATAAAGAAATATTCTTTACGATTTGTAAGAATGAATATGCTAATAATAAATAAAAATTTTAAATTAACAATTACAATTCCTTGAAGTTGACATGACAAGCGACCAGAAAGGTTGGGGATGGGAGGGGGGAGAGGGAGGAGGGAAGGAGGTTTCGGTGATGGGCCACAATAATCAACCACATTGTATATCGACAAAAGAAAATTTAAATAAAAAACTGTCAATAAAGAGCTCAAGTTCAAAAAGAAAAAAGATTTCTAGATATAGTCAGTATCTTCAGTTATTCTTGACTTGCTGTCAGCAGTGATCTCGGATTCATGCAGGAAAGAGGTAGAAATGTCTCCTAGGACACCTTCAATGCCAAGATGGAATCTACTCCAAAGAAAGAAATATTTCTTGCCTCCTTCCCAAGCAAAACATTGTCAGTATCCCAACCTGATGCAATCATGCACTAGCAAAACAATGCCCACTTGGAAGGCCCCATCATTGTGCTACTAGCCCAGATACATATTTACACTTTGTCACAAATGTAGTTCAAGCCTTTGAAACAACACTTCTTTCTCCCAGAACTGTAATGAAATTTCAAGTTTCTTTTAAGGTAAGCACATCCGGGTTTTTTGTTTATTTTAGATGTACATGAGAAGTTGTACAGCATGAACTTTCTTGCGGTATACTACCTCTTTACCATTTTTATAGGCATAAGTTAGTGTCAGACTGTTGTGGAGGCTACATAGCAGCACAGTGAAATGATCATATCACACACAGCCTAGCTGGGTTTGAATCTTAAGCTTTGCCACATACTACCTGTGTACCCTTTTGCAATAAACTTAACCTCTCTGTGCCTCATTCTCTTCTGTAAAAATAAATGATAACAAATAATAAGAGTGTTTACCTTCTAGGGTTGTCATTAAGATTAAATGAACTAATATATATGTGTATATATATAATATATAATATATACATATATATATATAAATGTATACACACACACACATATTAGTTATATATAAAACCAAAAAGTTCCAATGACATATTAAGCTCTAAGTAAAGCCTTTTTAAAAGTTACTCTTTTTTGTCAGCTTGTTTTATTCTGGTAGAATTTGCTGCTAAACATTGGACAAAATTTTCCTTAGGCAGACTTTAAAAAGAGTGATAAAAGAAAAGTTTGTATTGAGAGTTTCATTGTATAGTTAAATAGAAAGACTACAGAGGGCCACAGATCTGGGGATTTTGACATCTTCCAAGATTTCTCTGCAGAACTGAAGAACTCAGTCCCTAACCTATCTTTCAGTATTATATAAACAAACTTGTGAAATACATCCTTCTCTGAGAAAGACCAAAGAATGTCTCAATTGGCAGTGGCCACAATGGGAAAAAGAGACAAGAGTTTTTTTATTTTGTTTTTGTTTTTGTTTTCTTTTTAGACAAACCGAGAGAAGCCTAAATCATAATGTTAAATACAGAGTGCTATTCCTCTTTAGGGAAGTTTGTGTGGCCATGGCTCTCTTCAAACAGAGCTGAAATGCCAGTTTCTTTGAGATTCTGAGAGTTAGAATCCCCCTGGTTAAAACTAAATTAACAGTACATAAGAATATTTATAGGGTTATGAGATGTTTTAAGATTTTACTGAAAATATCTGTCCCATCATAAATGAATAATCTTTTTAGTGTTACACATTTTTTTTTTCCAAATTGACATACCTTTGCTTTTTTACTCTGGTTGTAAAAGCAATACATATATGCAAAAACATCATAAAGTAGAGTATTAAGAAAATGAAATTACTTCTAATTATATAATCTAGTGATAATCATCAAATCCAGAATAGTATTATACTTGATGTTTTATAGGTTCTTTTCCAATTAACCACATATTATGGATATTATACCATGCCTGTACATATAGGTGCATGACATCAATTTAATGGCTATGTAGTATCTCATTGTATGAATACACTATAATATACACATAATTTACTTCATTTTGAAAAGCTTTTAGTTTGTTTCCCTTTTTTTGCTATCATAAATAATAAATGTCCTTGTAGATACTATCCTTAAGCATTTGTCCAAATATTCCCTTAGGATAAATGACTACAAGAGATACTGCAGTGTCAAAGGCTGAGAACATTCACGAAGTCATTTGATATGACCTTAATACCGCCTACCGGAATGACTGTACCACCTAACATACCTTTACCAGCATGTAAAATCAGGGGTCTGCAAGCAATAGTCATGGGCCAATTCTCATTCAATGCATTTTTGTAAATAAAATTTTATTGAAAAACATCCATACCCATTCTTATACATATTGTCAGTGGCTGATTTCATGCTACAGTGCAGAGTTGAATAGTTTCAACAGAGACTGCATGGCCTGCAAAACAAAAATTATTTACTATCTGGCACTTTATAGAAAATGTTTGTCAAACACTAATAGAGACCATTCTTTTGTCATAATGGGCCACCATCAAATACACTCACACACACACACACACACACACACTCATCATACACAGAGCACCCCTCATTTTTCCTAATTTAAAAATATCCTCTTCAGGGCCGGCCCGGTGGCGCACTGCTACAGTGCACCGCTTGGGAGCGCGGCAGCACTCCCGCCGAGGGTTCGGATCCCACATACAGACCGGTTCCCGCTCACTGGCTGAGCGAGGTACGGGCGCAGCGCCGAGGGTTGCGATCCCGTTGCCGGTCCCAGTCCGGTACGGGCGTGACACTGACGGTTGCAATCCGTTGCCGGACACGAATAAAGACAAAAAAAAAAAAAAAAATCCTCTTCAGTGGGATTCCTAGAATTGAAGGGCACTGGAAATCTTATAAAAATAATGAAAATTTAGCTTAACCCCTTTGTTTTATACACAGATAATTGAAATTTGGAGAATATGACTGAAGTAAGTAATATTTTATATGAGGGGTCTTCAAAAGTTCATGGAAAGATTAGTAGTATCTTTTAATTTTATTTTTCCCTGAATTTTTTGAAGAACTCTCAGTTTTACTGCTGAAATCAACTCCCGTGTTTGGACTTTCAGCTTAGTGATCCATCTGGTATATTGAATGTTTACAAGGAATAGATATAAAAAATAACCAGGTAAGTTTTTTGGTTGACATTTTATCTGCTAAAAAAAACAAGTTTGTACGATTTCTCAAGAGAAAATGGACCAACTCGATTTTGCCATCAGTGAAAATGTGAAAATTTTTAGAAAGAAAATTCTAAAAATTGAAAATAAATTAATAAATGATCTCTAAGATTTTATTGTTTCTCAACTTTCCTCTATTTCTCTTTCTTTACATTACCTTATTCATTCTTTATGCGATATTACACTCTGGCAAAAATAAAGCTGAATTAGTAGATAACCTTTAACCTACTGTCTTTCACATTCTGTTTGGAATATTAAGGTCATAGCATAAGACAGAATTTGCTCAGTCTTCTCTTCTTCCTTTGTACTCTATGTTAAGCAGGAATGCCAACTTGGATGATAATTCTCTTATTATTACAAAAGACTATGTTACTTTGAGAAAGTATTTACTCTTTTCATAATGATGCTCACAGCAAATTGTTAGTTAAATATCAATAAGATGATAAAGTTACTTGACACCAATATCTTTCCAATATCTTATTACCCCAATAGTTATATACCAA
>NW_007726987.1:365629-369653 GCF_000696425.1 Galeopterus variegatus | reverse complement strand
GTTAAGCAGGAATGCCAACTTGGATGATAATTCTCTTATTATTACAAAAGACTATGTTACTTTGAGAAAGTATTTACTCTTTTCATAATGATGCTCACAGCAAATTGTTAGTTAAATATCAATAAGATGATAAAGTTACTTGACACCAATATCTTTCCAATATCTTATTACCCCAATAGTTATATACCAATTATCCCAATAATTTTATATATTTTCTATTTTAAAAGAGTATTACAACTATTGTAAAAAATAAACAAGAGTCTGAAAAATGCTGAATACTGTATCTTATAACTCCTTCAAAATCAGATCACAAAACACATCTAAATGCATTACAACATCTTCTATGACAAGGCAGAGAATCAACTAAGTGATTTTTTGTCTTTTCATTTATTTGGTAAATATAAAGTGCTATATAAGTTTTTTTTAACATTTTTCCAAAATACAACATAAATTGCTTAAGGACTATGAAAGATTGGGGGTTTTGTTGGCCTTTTTTCTTGCTTTCTATTTATTTTTTCTGGTTTCACTCTAAATTGAGTTCGGAAAATGTAAACCTTTGCCTGGCATATGTGGCAGAACTTGGGTTTATCTGTTGATGGTAACTCACCTCTAATCTTGAACTTGACAGGCATGCCCCTTAGAGGTCAAGGAGAAGCATGGTTTTCACACTGTTTGTTCCCTTTCCCCATGTAGGGGTCTCTCTCCTCTGACACTTTCTGGAAACTCTCTCATTCAAAGAGGGGCACTATGCAGTGGATTTTTTCCCCCAGTGAATGTACCAATGTTTTTCCATTTCTCTTAAACTTAAATCATTTAAAAATATTTTCATTGCTTCTGAAAACTCTTATGGACTATTAAATTTTACGTTTACCAAGGATGGTGAACAGTACTTTACAGATTACTTAAGAGATTCTCTGATCTTTTTACAAAAGCAAGAAAAGAAGCTTGTCTTTGACATAAATGCCCCTGGGTAATGGTAAAATAAAAGAAAGGGAAATTATTCAGACTTTCCAACTGTCAGCCAACCTAGAAATGGTTCACATCTTATTAGAAGGAACAGAGTATTTAACAGGGAGGAAACTGTCACATTCCTTGCTATTTAAAAATCGGGGATATTAACTCTTGATTTTGAGCAAAGAATATCATCTGCTTATTAGAGTAAGGGACAGGAAATGGGCAAGCAAAGACATCACTTTACATTGTATTTGTTTTAAGCAAAACAGGGAAAAGTTTTTATTTTTTGACATGTTATTAATATCACCCAATAATCATTCATTATTCATTCAACAAATATTTAGTGATAGCTCACCATGTCCCGGGATATTCTTAGACCCTGAATATACAGGATCTGAATTAGACAGAAGTCTTTACCCTTATGAAACTTACACGTTAGGGGCAAGCCAGACAATCCATGAAGGAAATAAGCAAAACATGTTTGTGATCATTTTCAAGGGGGAAATAAAGTGAGAAATGGAACAGGACTTGCAATTTTAGCTGGTGTAAGTCTGGGAAGACCTCACTGTGAGGGAAACCTTCAAGGAACCCCCTAAAGGAGTGAAGAAGAAAACACGTCCAGCCATGGGAAGAGCATTGCAGCAGAGGGAACAGAAGCGCCGAGGCTTGAGTCAGTGAGTATCTGGAGCAGGTCAGTGAGGGGGAGATAAAGAGATGAGATCAGAGAGGCCAAGGATGGGGGGAGAGAGGATGTAAGGCTTTGTAGACATGGCAAAGGCCATGCACTTTACTTTGTGTGAGATAGAAAGCCACTGGAGTAGTTTTGAGGGGAGGAATGATACAAGCTGTCCTATATGTCAAGAGAATCCATTAGGTTGCCAGTTGTGAAGGGAATAAAGAAGGACAAGGGAAGGAGCCAGGGACCAAGTCAGGAAGCCACTGCAAGGTCCAGGCAAGAGACAGAGGTGTTTGGAGTGGGGCACAGCAGGGAAGGCGCTAAGAAAAGGTGGGACTCGGCTTACATGCCCAGGTAAGGCCAGCAGGCTTTGCTGAGCTACTGCACCAGGGTGGGAAGGGCAGAGTGGGAAAACGACAAAAGCTGAGGCTAACTTGAGACTTTGGGCCTAAGCAACTGGAAGAGCAAAGTTGCTTGTTACTAAGTCAGGAAAGCCTCCAAAAAAAGAGTAGGTTTGGGGAATAAAATCAGGAGTTTGGTTTTGGCATGTTCATTAGAGATGCTTATTCATCATCTAAGTGGATTTTTGACTAGGCAGTGGGTACATGGGGCTGCTTTTCCGGGGAGAGGTCTGAGTTCTGAATACACTTTGGGGAGTGTTTTTCCACATAGAGATGATATTTCGAGCTATGTTTTAGATTCATTTAGTGCTTAATAGTGTAAAATTTAGGCCCACCCACCTAAAGGAGTTATGGGTGACACTGAGAGTAGACTTGATTAAGCCACATCAATGTCCCTGTGCGGGCCACACATGGCTACGTAGTCTTCTATCTACTTTCTAGCTCATTTCCCTGAAATCATGTGCAAGTGCGAGTGCTTGAGTGAAGATGAGCTGCTCATATTTGCATGAGAGTAATAATACAATTTAGCAGAGTAGGGAAACACGTCAGAGAAACCTCAGATTGTGAAGAAATCGATCCCTGTGTTGTTACATGGCTGTGGGTGCAAGGCCGCATCACTACTCCTAAAAGAAACATTGTGGGAGTAGATAGCAGTTTTCTGCTCATAGACATCAACCCAGACCCAGACTCAGGGCACTGGCGTAAAGGGGTAGATCCACATGGCCTGGGTATAGTCCTGGCTCAAGCATCTACTGGCTAAGTGAGGTGAGTTATTTAACTTCTCAGGCCTCAGTTACCTCATCTGTAAAATGGAGATTATAACTTTACCCATGTTGATGAGTTATTATGGAGATATATTGAGGTCATGTATGAAATCATGACCTCAGTCCCACAGCTCAGCACAGATTAGGAACACAATAAATGTTAGCCAGTAGAGAGCTGGTGGAATCATTCTAGATTCTACTCAATATGTTACAAACACATCAGAAATATTAGGTGGAATATTCGTTAATGAACAAATGTTGTATAGAATACAGAGTCTTATATGGTACAGTAAAATGAAAAGAAATAAATTAACTACCTAATGAAAACATCAATAAAGATGACATACACAAATTTTAAAAAGAGCAAATGGTATTTATATATATATATATATATATATTTCAGGGAAGTATAAAAGCTGTGTTACACTTTGTAACATTCTTACACTTTGTTGGTCATGTGGGAAGCACTTATTGCTGTTTTGAGTGAAGGAATAGAATAAAGGAATTTTTATTAAGGAATAAAAATATCCCCTTTACAATATACTAGGAAGTATGGCCTACGGACAAAGAAAAAATTAAACATAGTTGAAATGAACAATAAAACTTAGAGATATTTAATAGTTACTTTAAAACACTTTAGTGGTGTCTTTCATTTTTGTTGTGAATGAAACCCAGAGGAAAGTAACAGAATATTACCAAGAGTCATCTGGGGGAGACATAAATCAAGAATGCTTGAGTAATAAGTGTTGCTGAACCTTTGACCAAACCTACCGAGAAGATGAAAGTTTCCTTCTCTCAAATTCTTTAAGGAATAAACAGTTACCTTTGGAATAATCCAAAGTAAACTTAGACAAAAGAGCTGTGATTCTCTATTAGTGAATATAACTGAATATTCAAGTGCTCAAAAATTTTAAATATGTTGAACTTTGTGTATGTGGGGCACTTCCGATGTCTTGCCAGCCTTTCATAACTCCTGGAGAAAAAAGAATAACATTTCACCTTTTCAGAACACAGTGAAAACCAGCAATTAAGTCAAAAGGAGCTCCAAGGAACTAAAAGAGAAGTCACAGAGTTCATGTATAAAAACCCTGGTACCTGATACCTAGATGACCAGATTCTATTTATTTTCATTTTACTCACAGTTAAAAACTTGCTTGGTTATCTGATCTTCAAGTCCAATGCAGATCAGACATAATAAACTGGAAAGAGGTAAAGGGGCCCCAGGGCTG
>NW_007726987.1:362386-364835 GCF_000696425.1 Galeopterus variegatus | reverse complement strand
TTTTTTTTCATCTTTAGCTATGAATGTTTGAGAAAGTGCTGTGATAATCTTAGATATTTTACATATATTTTATTATGTAATCTCAATAACCATGTAATTTATCATTCTTACTTTACAGATTAAAAAAGACTCGGAAGGTCACAGAGGTCACAGAACTTGACAAAGGACACACAGCTCAGTAGAAATCCAGGTGGGTGTGACTCTACGCTGCCTGCTGGCCAGCATGTACCTTTACTGACCACGAGGACTAAGTCTACCAAAGGAAACCACTCGATGCTTACTATCGTCTTTATGATGGCATTTATAAAAGTAATGTTGAAAAAATCCAAAGCTTGTAATTTGGAAACATAAATCTACCCATAGTACTGTTCTTAAGAACCAGACAAATTCAAATTCACTGGCTTGTAAGCAACTGTTACTTAATAAGTTAAGAACCTTTCTTTTAGAAATTTCTGCCAGGAAAAAGTCTGCTGAGGGACTTCCTCAGTATAATAAGTATAATGATGTTCCTTATTTGTATCCCTTCTTGTTTGGATTACCAGGAAGCTTAGTGTTCCACAACAGTATATATATCCTTCCTCTCCCAATCACTGCTCTTGGTTTTCCATTTCTAGTTAGAGTTTATTATGTTCATTGTAAAGCATATTCTTTTGTTTAAGTCACTTCAAATCTTTTGTGGGAAAACCCAGGGTACATAATTTGCAAAGAAGTCAAAACAATTTATAAATGTTTATGTACTTGATAGTACCATAAATGCTCCAGTATTTAGTGGATTATTTATGTATCCACATTTATATTTATTCATGTTTCTTGAGTAAAATCTAATGTTAAGTGTATAGTGCTTTTCTATGGTATGTGATAAACTGCCCAAGAATGTGGATAATAAGTTACATTCAGGGTCAAGCTTATACAGTGGCTTAACATGATGGATGCAACCTATTTTCCTAGATATCATAGAATGATTTGACCCCTGCTTTCCAAATTTTGTAGAACTTAAATATATACATACAAACCAAATATAAGGCTTGAAACATTTGGCAGTGCATTATGTTAATAGTAAGTCATGATTCACAATGTGAAGTGAAAATGGAAAAGATTCAAACTCACGGTGTCAGAGGCAGAATTTGTTTTTATGAGGGCTCCTGCACTGGTTCTTGTAAAGACAATGGTTTTTTGAAACAACTTTCCCCAAGCAATTTAGCTTAAGGTATTTTGGTAACTTCTTAGGAGCTCATGGTATTCTCTAGCATGTCTGACTTCAAATTGCTGTTGCCAAAGGAGCAGATTTGAAAGCCAGAACATTCTTCTATTAAAATACTTATTCTTTACCAAGTAAAATAAAACAGTATTTCACCTAGTATTTTTAGGGCCAAAGTTAGGGTTCTGACAAACCATTTCAAATTCCACTTGAATTAATGAAAACATGCCAGTGGTCCATTCAGCCGACATATATAAATATGTTTTCAAGATGGAAAAAAGGGAAATTATTTGCAAAGGCTATTGAAGTAGCAACTGAGAGATGAATAATCTAGGTGCTTTTTACTACAAAAACTGTCCTTAGCCGTATTCTCCCGTGTGTCTCTGAAACTATGAGTTTGACTGTTTTCCATTTCATCTCCACATTGTGAGTCATAACTGACTATTTTGTCTTTCTTACCTCTTCAGCACTTCCCCCTTAGCAAAAAAATCTGGAAACACTTTTTTATTATTCCAATAACCATTTCAAATCTATATGGAATAATAAATTTGAAAATTTGGGGAAGTCATTATTCCCCAGGTTTCCAAGAAAGAAAGCACACATGATAGCATGCATGAAATAAGAATTAATTTCCTTTTCCCTGCCTTATAATATCCTCTCAAGAACCTACAGACAATAAAATATTAGTACAATATCTTTAAAATCATTTCAAACAACATCTCTGGGACACACTGACCAGCACCTTCAGGTCCAACCCAATTGTCATATTTCATGTTATCACCTATAGTTAGGGCAGAAACTGTTTTTGTCATCCTAAGTGGGAAAAAAGACAGGCACGAAATGTGACAGTTTATTTTCTCTCTCTTTCTATTTACAATTTAAGGTGGCATCACAGCAAAATAATTAATTAACCTACCCAGAAAACAAATAAATCACAAACTCAATATGCTGCTTGGAATTTGCTGCTCATTTCTGCAGCACTGCTATAATATGGCTAACGTATGAGGTTGGTAAGCTCTTCTGACACATCTCCAGGACTTCCTAACCTTTTGCAAGGTTATGGTAGTGAAATATGATAGAGAGCATGGTGTAGTTAACAAAAGCATATGTTCTAAATCAGTAACTATCAGAATAGTATCATAACTATAACAAAACCAATGCAGCACAGGGTACAATGATAAGGAAGGTAGGCAGAAGAAATCCTAATAGTCATTTAGTAATTCTGGGAGTAATTCTTTTGTTTGTCCAGTC
>NW_007726987.1:337880-362063 GCF_000696425.1 Galeopterus variegatus | reverse complement strand
GCAGAAGAAATCCTAATAGTCATTTAGTAATTCTGGGAGTAATTCTTTTGTTTGTCCAGTCAGAAAAAAAATGAAAATACTCTGATCTAACATGTTATGAAAGCTAGTATGATATGTTTATTAAAAACAGACACACACACACGTACAAAAAATATTTTTACACACATACAAAAAATATTTTCCCTTGACTTTCAAGCTTTCATTAAATGAAATTACTATAAATGACTGTTTGGCTCCTACCGCGTATGGGTAGAGCACACATGCCTACCAAGACATTCTTGGCATTCCCTTTCCCAGGAATTTTCTATTTGGGAATATAATGCAAGTCAGAAAGAAATTTGAGACTATCCACCATGCTAGCTTTTCAGGTCTTTTTCAACCTCCTTGTGAAGTGGTTCAGAGGTCTTTCCTAGGTGGTAATACATATGTTTAGTTAATTCTGCAAAGATTCAAACCTTTGCATGGGATTTAAAAAGGAGTGAGATTAGTGCACTTTGGAGACTACCTGAAAAACTATTTGTTGCTTATTCTCAAATGTATGTAATCAAGCAGTGCTGACATGTCAAACTAACAGACTACACATAGATCAGAAATAGACCAGTTTGCTAGTAAGGAGAAAATAACTCAATAGAATCCTTGTTTGAATTAGAAATCGGTCCATTAGGTCGTGCTGACATGTCAAACTAACAGACTACACATAGATCAGAAATAGACCAGTTTGCTAGTAAGCAGAAAATAACTCAATAGAATCCTTGTTTGAATTAGAAATCGGTCCATTAGGTCAGCCAGGCAGTCCAAACCTACCATCCCGAATAGCTTTTAATCAGTTGAAATTCAACTGCTATTTACCAGCGACAAAAAAGGCAATGACATCAACCATTGAACTCATACTGAAACGCCTTATTAGATAGACCTGTGCTTTGTAGTGCTCACAAATTCTTTATGACAGGAGCATTCAGAGAAAGTTTGTGAAAGGGACTATGATGTACACTAGGTTTCGCCAAACTCCACATCCAGGAAAACTCCATTATCCTGCATCTTTAGAGATCTCCAGATGGCAGAAAAAGTTAATCAGGAGAATTTCATACCCATAGAGAGGAATGAACTTACCGGTAATGGCAATTAGCTCCTCTTGAGCCATAGTCAAAGAATTTTAACAGTTGGCACGTAATAAAAAACTTTTAATGAAAGTGATTTCACAGTCCAGAAAATGAGATTACAGAATGATGCATTTACAATGTCGCACAAATTTTCAAAATGAAAGAAAAGACATTTGTGAAATCTTTAACGTGATATAGCCATTACCATCACAAACACACAAATATCTTTACTATATAACTAGGAGGTGCTTCATTGCTTCAATTTAAAATTTCTCTGAAAGCCCCTATGAACAATTAGCAAAAACATATGAATCCCTTTCTCTGACAAATGAATGTCTTTAACAGAGAACTCCTAGGTAAATGATCTTACAAGTTGTGTGCTAAATCGTTCCGCTATTTGCAGTCAGTTTCATTCATAGGCATAAAATGCACCTTTGGTATTTAGTTTGGCAGTTTCCATACAACCAGTTGCCAACATATATCATACTGCTGACTGCATTTTTCTTTTTTCAATTTGGGCTGGACTTCCTTTTCTTCACATCCTTGCATTTAATCAATAATCCTTCCCACCAAAAAACTTAACCAATTAATGTGTTACAGTTATAATTCTTCACCAAGTTTGCATGATGACATATGATAGGAGTGGATAATATGTCAGTTGTGCTACTGAAAGCTGAAGAACCAAATACTTTAATTATTTAAAGTATAATTAGTTTGTCACCAGCTAGAAGATTTGATATATATTCTAAATTCTCATTGCTAAATATCTTCACGACCTAAGAGGTAAAGCTAATTCCAACAAAATCTACAAGTCTGATATTGGCCATCTTAAATGTCTTAACACTAACTCAAGGTGCAAAGAATCATTAGAAGAAGTTTCTCACATTTAACGGATGTGGATTGTCTCTCACCTATGACATGCATGCAAGAAAGACAGCATTTTTATAGTTTTTCCTCCTATTATAGAGTACAAATTTGGGGATAATTACAAAATGAGATATTTCTTAAAAGGATGAGGTAAATCTGTGACCTTGTTTTACTCAACCAAGATACACATGAAGGAAAAGCTACTTAGTTACCCACTTTTTTGGAGGCACAAGGTATCCAGCCAGTCTTTTCTTGCTTATGCAGAAATTCAGTTTCTTATTAAAAGATAACTGATTGAGTTTCAAAATAGAATGTACTTGGTGATAAATGCTTGCTCAAGATGTTACTGGAACATGATCTTTGTCCCCTATTGCTAAGAAGAAGAAAACTACGGCCTTCAGAAACATTTGCTGCATGTATTGGTGGCAGGTGCCATTATTATGTGAAGATGGAGCATACCATAGTACGATAAATAGGGAACTACACTCATGGAGTTACAAAAGTGTCAGCCTGATCTCCTTTCTCAATTTGAGCCATAGTTTTTAATTACACTTGTGTTTACATTTCCATGAACAAAACAGACATGAAAATGGAACAGATTTAGGCATGACTTAAGGAATGACACATAGTGTTGATCAAGAAACACTTGGTAAATATTTGCTTGGCTTTTTAATCACAAGGCATTTAATGCTCAGCAGAACAAATAGCTTAGGAACAGATTTCTTTAATATCTATAGCAAGAACTGAGTAGAAGTATAAATTCCAAAAGTGTTTAATAGAAAATAGTAGTTAAAAATAAATGCATTATTAAAATGAAACATGCAGGAGGATATCTATGCCAAATATATGAGCTAAATGTTTCTGGCTTGTGATGATTTCATGATTGATTGGCATAAAACATGTCACAAAGAATGAAATATTACCATTTGCAGCAACATGGATGGACTTAGAGAAAAATATATTAAGTGAAATAAGCCAGGCACAGAAAGAGAAATGCCACATGTTCTCACTTATATGTGGGAGCTAATAAAAATAAATAAATAAATATACAAACAAACAAATGGGGGGGTGAGGCCAACAATCACTATAATTCCTTGAACATGTTAAGTGAACAGATATGATGTTTGGGGGAAGGGGGAGAGGGAGGGAGGACAAGGAGGAACTGGTAAAGGGACATGTAAATCAACTACATTATATATTGATAAATTAAAATAAATAAATAAATAGATAAAATAAATAAAAATTCAAAATAAGAAAATGGCACCTGAGAGAAAAGTAATCATTAGAAAGCTTTAAGTAGTAATTTAAAAAAATAAATCTGTGTGGCAATTCCAAAATCCAGGTAGTAAACTTATATAGATATCCAGTGGCCTAATTCATTCAAAATATTTTTTAGGGGTTATGCTTCTCTGATTTTTGTCACTGCACAAAGTGAAGACTAGAAGGTCGTACACATAAATGTGTTTTATTGCTTCCCGTAAGAGTGATTTTGATGCACACTGCGGTATCAATTATCTTTATTTCTTAGAGAATCAGCTCTCAAACTTATTTTTAAGAGTTTGGAAACTTTTCTCAATCAAAATTTTATTAAGAACCATAACATGTGCAGTAGGCATGGTGTTAGTAAGAAGGGAATCTGGACCCCTGTATTCAGCTTTCCCCAACTCAGAATGGCACCTAAGGTATGTATATTGAATCCTGGTATTCTAAGGGACTCTTGTCTTAGGACATACCAATCTCAAAGACACCATAAGTAATGGACACATGGAAATATATATGTATATATGTGTGTGTGTGTTGTATGTATATGTATGCATGCATATGGTGTTTCAGTCTAATTCTCATTTTGTAGATGAGGAAAATGAAAGCTAAAAGGATTAAACAGTACTTCAAAGTGACATATCTAATTATGAATAATAAGAGAGAAAGAAAAAGAACTAGCATGTGTTGAATGCTTGCAATATTAGACATGCTGCTCATTCAGGCCTCCTCAGACTCAGAATGGCACTGTTTCTATTTTTCCAAGAAACAGAGTAAACAGACCATCTAATTATGAATAATAAGAGAGAAAGAAAAAGAACTAGCATGTGTTGAATGCTTGCAATATCAGACATGCTGCTCATTCAGGCCTCCTCAGACTCAGAATGGCACTGTTTCTATTTTTCCAAGAAACAGAGTAAACAGACCAGAGACCAAAATAGTTAGTTGACCAGGCTCCTATAAGAATGCACAAGTAATGGAAAAAGGGAAAATACTAGGGAATTGCTACGTGACAAAAGACAGTTTACACTGATCCCCAAATGGGCTAGCCAAGAAGTCAGACTCTAGTGGTCCAAGTTCTATTTTTGTTTCTGAAGTTTATGCGCAACTTTGATAGATGCTGAGAGGATAGAGGCTTCCCATCATATTCATTACCAAGACAGCATCCCGCACAAGCACAGAATCACATGCTCCTTGCTGCCTCAGCAAGAACACTTGTGATGCTCAAACACCAGGGGAAAGGCGCTTACTTACAACAAAAACATCAGACACTGCAACAGAGGATGCATGGAACATCAGTGTCTCTTATTCTATAAATATTCTAGCTACAAAATTCAGCTCTGAAACAGATCACAAGGTTTTCTTTTCAAATCACATTGTTTATATCTCCTCATCAATAAAGTAGAAAATCGAAAAATGAAGAACAAAAGATGTATCCCTTTGTACAGACATAAAGGTGGTGGCATCACCATGCAGTCTGTAGTTTCAGTACACTGAAATGACAACAATCCAAGTAAATCTTAGGGTTGAAGCCTGTCTTATGCAGCATTAGAATAGAACAGCGCTTCTGAAATTTTTTGTACATAAGAGTTGCCTAGGAATCTTGTTAAAGTGCAGATTCTGATTCAGTAGATTTGGTTTGAGAAAGATCTTCCATTTCTGGCAAGCCCCCAGGTGATGCCGATGCTGTTGTTTTGTAGACCAGACTTTGAATAGCAAGGAAACTGACCTCCAATCTCCAGGTAAAAGCTAAACAATACTCAGCCTCCATCCCTTAACTTTTCACTTTGTTACACTCTCAAATTTAACAAATCTGAGCTCTTTAAAAATATAAGCATCCTTAGAAGAATAACCCATTAAGCTCCTGAGAGTCAAGGGCCTTCAGATCCCACGATTTAGACTCCATTTTTTTACGCACAAGATATTCTTAATTCATGTCTATGAATACAAAAATCATTTAGATGAGATTATATGAGTATAAGCATTAAAGAATTTTCATAAACTATTTTTCAAAATCAACTGCATTTAACCAAGTTAATTCCTTTATCAATTTTCCATACATGGCATCGAAGCATTTTAATTTCACTTTTATGAAAATTATTTTCTGTGTCAGATATTTTCCATTCAGATTTTACAAATTATATATTTTTTAGCCCATATCAAATTTTATCATGGTGAATTGTCTCTGGTGGCTATTACTTCAACCAGTCCAAATTTCTGGGGTGGAAATTTTACAATTCTAAATTTGGTCTATATTATTTGGTTCTTCTGGAACGTTTAGCTGTTATCAGAATTCGTTTCTGTTGGTTAATTTCTGCACAAATATAAATTTTATAATAGAGAATTTGCATATATTTCTTAGAACAAATGGCCTAAAATGGGAAAAACACTGGATCTGGGCACATAAAAGGGTCTGTTTAGATGAATTTTGAGGAAAGGAGGCTTTTGACATGAAAGAATAAGTTCCCAGAGTGTGTAGGGCAGGGGAAGCCTAGCAGAGGAAACAAAAATGTCAAAGGAAAATAAAACAAGTTTGGATGTAGAAAATGTTTACTTACTATCCAATAAAATATAACATGCACTGTACCTAGAGTGTTGGTAAGTAAAATCAATTCTCTGTCCCTCTTGTAGCGTACTACTTCTTTTCAAATATTTTCTTCCCTTTTCCAATAATTACCCATATGCATTTATGAAGAGCTAGTAGAATTTTATAAACAATACCACAAATCCTATTTACTCAAAAAAAATCCCATAGTTTCACAATGATATTACTTGTGAGTTGTGCTTCTAGTCCATAAAATAGAAAATCAAACTTTTGATTTCGATTCTTTGATAAAGTACAATTAGAGAATTAATCCTCAGACCACACTAAAGAATTTGCATGTGTAGTGATCCTGTTTTATGACTTTCCTAGTGGAATCACCTATATGAGCTTTGATTTCGATTCTTTGATAAAGTACAATTAGAGAATTAATCCTCAGACCACACTAAAGAATTCGCATGTGTAGTGATCCTGTTTTATGACTTTCCTAGTGGAATCACCTATATGAGCTTTTTGAAAATGGATCAACATATGCTGTTTTAAATTTAAAAAATCAAAATGTCTATGGGATAGATAGGCTCTCTACATATTCCTGATTTCATAACAGAAAGGCATTTTTTGGATTTAGATTAAATAAGACAGTCAAAAATGACTAAATGCTTTCTTATGGTTTCTTGCATTTTCGAAAAATAAAATTTTGTGAATTAATAAAACATCATGTGTATGCAAATTAGTGGTTATCTGTTTCTTCCTTTCTCCCCCCAAATTTTGCGTTTCTCCAGCCCTTTTGTCCACATTTGTAACCTACATTTGTGTTATTTCTAGAAGTTATAATTATTATTTGGAAGATCAGATCTTGTGTATGAGAAAAGTTTCACATATGGTATGGCACACATACATACGCTGGTCTAAAGAATCACCTTAGATCAATCAATACATTCCCATAAACTCATATTTTGCAATTGTCATTTTCAATCCTAAAATATGAGTAGCAAATCAATGCCAGATATATTTTCTCAGAGATAACATGAGAGCAAATGACTATTCTGCCATCAAAACTCTTTCTAGAGAGCTATTTTCCAAAGTTTTCAGTATGGTTACTCCATCATAAGAACAGGTTTTATATCTCTAGACAAAAATACATGAGTTGGAAAACAAATTTTCATAAAATGCTATGAAACTTAAAAGTTTAAAATGATATGAAAATGTAATTAATAACATTCTTTGAGGTCAGGAGTATTCTAAATGATCAACCTCTTATATATCATCATAGACACTTGAATAATGTGTGCTGCTGTGGTTGGTACAAATTTTTAGGAGACCCAGCACCATAGATGCCACTTAAAAAAAAGTATTTGTTAAACTTATTTGCATTTTTTAATGTTTCAAACATTTTTAGCATTTCTTAATTAGTTGTCCTGACTTGTTTATGTTTCTCTGCAATTAAGACTGTAAAGACAATCACTCGTACTTGAGTGTTTGAGAAAAAAGGAAAAACACTGATAATTTGACAGGAAGATCATATCTGGTATTTCTATGTAGAAGATCTAGTTATAAATCAGGCAATGTCTCTATATTAAATCGAAATGGTGTGACCAATTGATATTTTTTTGAGTGACTTGCCAAATAAGAACCAACGTTAAGAAAGGTGATACAATCCTAGCACTTCTGGATGACTGATTTATGCAGAATGTAAAAAGTGAAGAGCAGACTTTTAGCTAGAAATTAAGATCTTTGTTACATGCACTGAGTCCCTTGCTACCTGGTTAGTGGGCAAAATTTCAGACCTAGATTCACTACAAATATCTGAGTTCAGGCCAACTGCTTGCAAATTATGAGGCTTAATTTACTCATATCAGTGCAAGGCGCTAGATCTGAAAAGAAGGGTCTAAATCCTACTTTAGGACTCTACTTGTTTAAATAGCATTAGGTAGGGAGTGTGGCTAATGGAAATTCAGATTGCAATTCTGCATTTTATTACTGAAGCTTTACTATTTACTTAGCGTAGTTCTCATTTAAGTAGCTACTTCTCATCTTTTTTTTTCTTAACTCTACATATTGATGACATCTAAACAACAATGTATCTCAGTGGATCTTCCTAGACATGGTGACCTGTCAGCCTCCAGGATAATGTTTTTACATATTTGTCAGCAGCAGCAACTCTCCCTTTGTTCTGTAGTTTTAAAGAGCCTCCTGCACTTCCCCACAAACACATATGATAAAATGTACTTATCAGTACACCTATTAGAATATTATTTTCCATTTTAGACATCACATGTTAAGAGGGGGGCTGACAACTTTACAACTACAGAACATTAGTAAAACAGTAATCATTACGTTTAAAAATGTATAAGCCAGGCAAAATGAGGAATGGTTAAGAAATGCATTTAGTGTAAAAAGAGATAAGAGGGAGGGATGAAGGAAGAGTAGGTAGGAAGAAATGAAAGAGGACAATGAAAGAAAGAGAGAGAGAGAGAAAGAGAGAGAGAGAGAGAGACAGGAAAGGACAGAATGAGATGGAATGGGCTAGGGAACATATTAGCTCTTTCCAGTATGACATGGGTCATATTAGACTTATTCTGTTTGTTCTAAAGAGATAAAACAAGGTCAAAATGTGGAAATTATAAGGAGATGGAGTTTAGCCGTCCAATAAGTTTTGCATAAGTGACATTGCTATTATTTGAAATTTCCAAAAATAGGCTGGAAAACCCCTCTCAGAACTGCTTAAAAGACCCATTTGTAATTGTGGATCTGGGCCAGATCACTGCTTCTCAAGCTTTAATTTGCACATGAAACACTTAGGGGTCATGTTAAAATACAGATTTGACTCAGCAGTTATGGGGTGAAGCCTAAGACTGAGCATTTCTAACAAGCTTCCAAGTAATGCCCAGCCTGCTCTTCTATAGATCATACTTTGAGTAGCTAGGAACTTCTTTAAGGTGCCTTCTCACTATAAATATCGAGTGTTTCCTCTGCTAGGCAGTGGAATAAGATAAAGAAAGAAAATCACAAGAGTCAACTGCACTACATGCTCAAATTTCATTGATAAAATAGCTAAACCACCCTGTCTTTTTCAAGATAGAAAATAGCTGGAAAACAACACTTCAGAGATAATAGCATAAGCACTGGGATAATGATACTGAAATGCCCTCAAAGAAAACTGGCAGCGGTTCCAGATTCATACCCAGTACAGACAACTGTGAGGAGCTTGAAATTGAATGTAACCACTAATATTGAAATTGAAACCTGCCAGCTAATAGAATGTTCATACAAGCCTGTGTTTAAAGGACAGAGACTGAAGATTGAAGAACTCCTCGAGGAGACAAGGATCTGAATAGGTTGTACCACTGAGCGGAATCACAAACCAGTACACTGAGCTGCTCTGTCTTCCTTTTGAACTTTGCACTCAAGCCAACCCAAAAGGGAAAGAGAATTGGCATCTTGGTTGCATCCCATGCTACTTTTAATCAGCTGCAAGATTTTGCTGCCCTTGAGAACACTGCTCTCTATTCTGTGCGAACAGTTTGACCGACGGCCAGCTGAAGGGATGTCACTCGGTCAACAGGAAGTGAGCGTGGACAAAAGGTCCAAGTTGAGGAATGTCTCTCTGGATTTGATTTTGATACAGAGCCTAGTCAAACTTAGTTCTTGTGGCCATAGCCAGATTTAAAAATGTGCTCACAAGCCAGCTGTGTTTTTTTTTTTTTTTTAAGCCACAGTCCCCAATAACACAGTCATATGCAGAAACCCAAAAGCCAAAATACAAGAGAAGGATATAAATTTCTTCATTGAATATACTTTCCCAGTTACATTTAAAATATATGTTTGTCGGTGTTTTTCTCACTAAAAAATTTCATTCTTCAGATGTTTGCTTCTGCTCTTTGTGGTCATAAGAGGTCATTCTTAAGAATATAAAGGGAACCACTCATATTTTTCAGGCCAAAAGGTTTTATGAAATTAGCATACAATGAATGCATAAAAGAGCATCAGCACTCAGGCATCATAAGGAGCAGCTGCATTTTCATCTCTGCATGCTGTCATGTTGCAAGGTACTGAGTTTCACTGAAACCTTAGCAGGTTTTCTGGCTAGACGGATATGGGTTCAAATCCCCTTTCTGCCAGTTACTGGGTATGGCACACATGCCTGAGTTTCCCCATCTTGAAATTGGATATAATAATAGTTAAAAAAAAAAGAACTAGGTAGTAAAAATAAGGATACAAAATAAGTGTTTTGGAAAATTTTATCAGAAAGCTTATAGGGTTGTCATGGGCATTTAAAAGAGATTATATGTGTAAAACTTCTGAAGTCCAGTAAGCCATCAATAGTAGACTGCTTACAGAAAGTAGCTGTTGCCAGTCTGTTTTTCCCTCATTTAAATTAAGTTTCCAGGAATCAAACTGATTCCGTTCCTGAGAATGAGGGGTGGTTTTTATTACAGTGTCACTTTCCTACGTAACATTGCAGATGTCTGAGGAAAATATTCCTGAATATTTGACCCTGTGGAGGCTGCCTTCCAAACAAAACATTCAGCTATGAAGGTGAAAAAGCAAAGAAATGAACAGCCAGACTATGTGAGATGAGGGAAAAAAACAGTGTGGAAAACAAACCCAAGTGATTATAAGAGTTTAGGAATCTAAGCAACTACTACATAACATTAAACCAGGAAATCTATTTTTTCAAACAGTTATTTAATGAGCGCCTGGTCCACAGTGCCCAGCACTGGATGCTTGATGAGTTGGAAAGGTGAAGGAGTTGATAATCTTGAGAGGCAGTGGAGTGCAGTGGTTAGGAAGATGGAATTGGAGCTGCTCAGACTGGATTTCAATCCAGCTTCTGCCATCTACTCACCATGTGATGTTGGAGAAAACTGTGCCTCAGTTTTCCCACCTGGAAAATGGGGATAATAGTTTTTCTTACTTTGCAGGGCTCTTGTGAGGGTTAAAGAAGTTACTTTATGAACAGCACTCATGACAGTGCTAGAACACAAGTGCTATGAGCAGCAATTGTGTGCCCAGCACCATGCTGACACCTATAATGCTACAAAAGTGGAGAGGTACTAAGTAAGGGCCACAGGAATTCTGAATTCACAGGGCTCTGAATGAGAGCACCATATGAGAGCACCTCATGTGTGCTGGTCAATTACCTGTGGCCTGAAGAGACATATTTCTGCTCTGTATCCTGGGAATCTACATTCCCCGGCTCCTTTGCTAACTGTATTCCAGTAGGTTTGGCCAATGGGAGGCATTGGCAGAAGAATAAAGGACTAAAGCAAAGGAAAAGTCAAGGTATTTCTTCTCCTGCAGCATCTCCTCTTGGTCCCAGCTCCCACCAGTCCTGCCATGGTTTTAGCTTTCACTGGATGGCCCCAGCTTCTGGGTTATGGTAACCCTACCTCCTCCCACTGTCCTCTAGACCTAGTGGTGGTAGCAGCTTCCTGTAACCCCATCTTCTTCCAATATCCCTCAAGACCTAGATGGGCTAGCAGTTCCCTGATGTCCTAACATCTGGTTGGCCCCTCTAAATTGTGTTTAGATGGTTTTAAATTTAAATTTCTATCTCTATTCAAACAATCTCTTTATGAACCACCTGGAGGTGTTTCCATTTTCCTGATTGGACCCTTTTTTTATAGCATGCGAGGTCTTATAAAATGTGTAAGACTGGGTTACATTAAGATGGACATAATGGACATTCATTCCAAACTGATTGTATGCCCAAACTAGATTAAATAAATCATAATCTTAAAATTTCAATGAAGAGGTCGACCGTAGTTATCATTTGGTAAATGCACAAGGCCAGCTGCATTAACTTTGTGTATCTGCAGTTGTTAAAAATTTCCAGAGCTAGTCTAGCTGGATTCAAATTCTGGCTCTTTCACTTACTGATTGTGAGACTTGAGCAAGTGGTATCTCTCCTTGCCCTAGTTTCGTCATCGGAAAGGTGGCAATAATAATAGTGTTGATGTTATAGTGAGGACAAATGAGCTGAACTACATAAAGAGGTGAGAACAAGGCATAGAACAAATCATATGTTCAATATTTTGATAAATCCATTAAAAAGTACCAAATCTAGTCAACACAGATTTGTACATCACTCGCTCTTCTGGCATGCTAATTCAGAAAGAAAGTTTAAAGCTGTAAGAATGAGATTGTTCTAGGAATGCAAGCTTGCTGAGCACAGGAGCCCTGGCTACATGGATTGCCACATACTCCCAGCACCTACCATGTGCCCGGATCAGTGTAGGAGCCCAGCATGACAAAGCGAATGTTTTGCTGATGTCCAAAATGGGAAACGCTAATTAAAACTTAGTTTTCGAGATACCAGTGAAATATCTCAGACATGAAATGATAAGACATAAATGCACAGGAAATGTCAGAAAGGTAATAGCATCATAATACCTACCTAAGAGCTAGGCACAGTTTTAGGTTCTGAAGAGACTGCAGTGAACAATTTTGCCATTATGAAGCTTTATGCTAATTCGGAAGCCAGAAAATAATATAAACTACTTAATACATTTAAAAATATTAATACAATAAAGGACGGAATAAAATAAAATAGAATGTCAGTGTTATGAAAAAAATTATAAAGCAGGGAGTGACAAGGTGCTATTTTAGATAATACAGTCAGGGAAGGCCTCTTGAAGAGATGACATTTGAGAAGAGACCTGAACACAGCAAGGAGAGACCCTTTGGACTCTCAGTGGAAAGTACATTACAGGCAGAGAGAATAGTTAATATCAGTTTTGATATGAACCTTGACCTTAGCAGGTAATACATTGTGATTCCTTCCCAATCTAGATGTCTATAAGATTCATTAACCTCACTGAATAGAATTAAACACCAATGAGTTATGATGGCACTCCATGACATATACGTATCTCTGAACTGACAAAGAAACCAGCACTTTCAGTGTTTTGTTGAGAAATAGCAATAAAGCGTAGCCACCCCTTATATTAATCTGTGCAAAGTGCATATGCATTTTTTTTTTTTTTTTTTTTTTTTTTTTTTTTTTTTTTTGTCGTTTTCGTGACCGGTGCTCAGCCAGTGAGTGCACTGGCCATTCCTATATAGGATCCGAACCCGCGGTGGGAGCGGCACTGTGCTCCCAGCGCTGCACTCTCCCGAGTGCTCCACGGGCCCGGCCCACATATGCGTTTTCTGATCTGAAAGAACTAAACCTCCCCAAAATGTTTATCAAATTAAACTACTGCCAACATGAAGATATACTCTCATTCTTCTCAGTTTAAGTCTAGAAAATCAGTGCTGTCCAATAGAAATAGAGTGAAAGCCACAAATGTAATTTAAATTTTTCTAGTGGCCATATTTAAAAAAGTAAAAGAAGCAGGAGAAATTAAATTTAATATATTTTATTTAACCCACCTATCCAAAATGTTATCATTTCACCATGTAACCAATATTGAAATTATTGAGATACTTTACATTATTTCTTTTTTAATAGTAGGTCTTCAAAATCTGGTGAGTATTTACACTCACAGCACATCTCAATTTAGATTAAACACATTTTAAGTGCTCAGTAGCCACACTTGGCTCCTGGCTATTTTCACTAGGTCTAGATAATTAGAATGAATGTACCTTCTTAATATTGGGACTAGGTTGTCATATTTAGCAAATAAAAATACAGGATGGCCAGTGTAATTTGAATTTCACATAAACTATAATAATTTTATGAAGCATACTTATACTAAAAATACTTACACTAAACAAATACTAAAAGCGTATTCCTTGTTTATCTGAAATTCAAATTGGACTGGAGTGCCTGTATTTTATCTGGCAACTCTAATTGGAACAGAGGGGTCAGATTTGGGGGTAGGGACTCAATAAATCACACAAAAAAGTTATCATGTGGTATAAAAGAATGATCATACTTAAGAATGCCATTGTAAAACTTTCATTTAATAATAATAAGGCAGTTTGATACTATTTTGGGGGAAATTGAGGTCCAAGTTCGAGATTTCAGCAATAAAATCTAACTCATACAGCCATCCTAATTGGTCTAGTAAACAGGTAAAGGCATAGCAGGAAATATTCAGACAGAAACCAAACAGCAAAAGAACTGCCAGTCAGACAGTTGAATCAGATTTGAGTTCTGCTGGTTGACCTCTGCATTTCACACTCTCATGTGAGGAGAACCACACAGCACTGAGTGGTTTTTACACTGTGGCCCTCAACTATGGGTTAAGAGAAGTGCCTGAGGGGCCAGGCCAGAGGATTTATCCTCCACCAAACCTTCAAACAAGAGTGCTCCAGTTTTATGGGTTTCATATACATGGTGCCTATCTAAATTCTACTTTATGAAATGACACGGTTTAAAAATCACTCCCTTCTAAGAGCATTTCTAAACTTCATAATTCTATAGTAATACATAGGGACATTAAGTACATATAAATGTATTTGAGTTATTTTTATGGCATAAACCCAGTAAAAATAGTACTAATAGCTAAAGATAAAATATTTTCATCGCCCTACTGTGCATGCAAACTATATTATTTTCATGATATTTTAATAATATTTTATAGCATTTTAATTTTTGTTGTCCTCATCCAGTCCTTTTCTTCATGCATAAAAATTACAATTATAGCAGAAGTATATTTTATTCTCACTTTTTACCTAGTATTATATCACGAGATTTTTCCCAAAATGCAGCATAGCCCTCCCAATTATCAATTCTTCTAAAATTCTATTCAATAAATTATTTTTTATTTCTTTTTTAGGGTTTCCTCCCAAAGACCACTTATGACTTCCCAATCTTTATCTCTAGCTGGGATATCTTCTAATCCCACACCACATCTCCACTTGGTTATCCAGACTTCAAATGCTACATAGCTCTCAAAGCAAAATTTGTGTCCTTCCTAGCTGTTTTATTGTTTTGTTTTGTTTTTTTTCTTGTACATTTTGTTTTTCAATGAATGAGCCAAGACAGTTGACCAGGCCAAAAACCTAGAGTTCACTCTAGGCTCCAACCTCTTCTCCTTACATCTTCCACCCATCACCTCTTCCAACACCTAACTCAAGGACAACCTGGCCCTCCACACTTCCTGAATCCTGTGAATCTTCCCCAACCATGCAGTCCTTACCATACTCAGCTCTCATAATTTCTCATCTATGTTCTACAGATGACTTTCTTCTTCTCTTGGATTTATTTCTGTCCCATGGTTTGTTCCCAGTATTGTAAATGCTGAGGTTATATGATGCATATGGATGAACTGCTTTCTAGAAACGTTGTACCAATTCACATTACAAATGTCAACAGAAGACAAAGCAATTCCCTGCAACATTGCTGGTTGAGGCTACTATTACTTTTGGAACATAAAAATATATGTAAGGCACGGAACCTGCTCTATTTGCACTTTCTTTCAGATGGTTCATCAGCATCTCACTCATATGAAATGTCCATTTTTAAAAATTTTCCTTGTACATATTTGTGGGGTGCAGTGTGTCATTTCAATACCTGCATATATTGCACAGTGGTTCACTTAGGGAGGATGGCAGTTTTGTACCCGTTAGTTCACTTTCAACTGTCTCCTCCCCACTCCTTTCACTCCGGTCCCCCATCAGCCTTGCTTACCTAGGCAGCCCTATCATCCTCTGGTTTTGCTTTTGGTGAACATCATAATGAATTCCTTATGGAGGAATTAAATAATGTATGAATTGAGATACAAAATTAGAATGTCATCTCTGCCACCTTGTAACACGCAGTGTATAAGCAGACCCCTGCCTTCAGCAAATTGCAAACTGTGATATCTTACCAATTTTGAAAGATGAACAAACAGTGTCATGAAATGTGTTGACAAGATGGAAATGGCAACTTAAACTTTAGACATGACCTGCCGAGGAGAAAAGACAGTTGCTAATTGACCCTGAAAACTAAATGTTTTCATATCTTTTTCTGTTCAAGGATTTATCTTTAATGATGGTCATCCTTTACTATCGAAGAGGTCAAGAGGCGATATCCATGCACATTTTTTTAACAATGAAATATTTCTCAATATTTCCTAAGGTATTTTCATTATTTGTACATGTCCACATAAGGAGCTGGGTGCTTTATGGCCTAAAACAAGAAATGGAAGCTGCAATTTGGTACCTAATGCCTAGATATTATAAAATAATAGCTTTCCTCTCTTTAAAGTTCAAAAGGAAAATCATTTCTAAGTGGGTATGGGTCCACATAGGAAAACTGGGTATTTGTTCACTATTTCTCCAAAACTAACCACAAAGAATCTGACTGAGTTCTTAATAGAAATGCTGATGCTAGCTACACTCACTGGCTGTGCCGAGTACAGTGTCAGGCACATAATGGTCACTCATTATATACTAGCGGGTGCATAGATGAATGCCCTGCTCCCTAAAAGAGAAAAGAGGCAAGGATTATCCAAAAAATGCAGACATTGCAAGTTATTCTTACTTAGGCACAACAGGTCTTTTTCCCCGCACTTTTGCCTACCCCAATGCATTCTGCAAGACACAGTTTTGCAAAAGCTGTAAGAATGGACATTTTGAAAAAACTGGGGTATGAAGAAAAATTTCTAAAGAAGAAGAAATAATGTATAAAATTCAATGTCTTCACTTAGTACTTTACTCATGGTATATGTCAGTATTTCCTTGATGTTTCTTTTCCTCAACTACATTGTTTTCTTTCAACAGAATTTGGAACTACCTTGATTTCTTCTATTGATTTCTTCTCTTAACACAACCAGTCTCTGCATGAATAGGAAATCAACCTACATACACAGTTAAAAAGTTCATGTGACAATGCATTTATTGTTTCAGTATCTATTGAACACCCATAAGGACTTAATCACTAACCCAGTGTTTCCTCTGCACTCTTAAATCATCTAAGATATTGGATGTTGTTGACCATTTCTTTTTAGAAACGCTACTAGCTTTCATGACATTGCTCCTCTTCCTCTGAATTTTTCTGCTTGCCTTAAAAAGTTCATCTACTTAGTCTTCGCTATACGCCACCCTGTATGTCCGCCTTAGGTGATTTCAACTACTAGCTTTCATGACATTGCTCCTCTTCCTCTGAATTTTTCTGCTTGCCTTAAAAAGTTCGTCTACTTAGTCTTCGCTATACGCCACCCTGTATGTCCGCCTTAGGTGATTTCATCTGCTATGGTTTAGATGACCCTGATGCTCAGATCATCATCTCCTGACCATTTTCCACAGACTAACCTAGAGATATATCAACCTCAATATATCCTGAACTGATTGTATTATTTTGCTCATAAGAGCTGATCTTCCTTTATTCTCCCCATCTCAGTTAAAACCATTATCACTGACACAGCTGCCAGAGTCAGAAAACACAGCATGTTCCCTGATTGTCCCCCTTCCCAGCCTGCCTCATCTTATTGGTCCCCAAGTCTTGCTGATTCTCATCTCTAACATTTTTCTTCACTTTACCTTTTCTTCCCTCAAAGACCCTACTCCACATCATCTTCAACTCTCACATCGATAAATGAAATATCCACTTAGACAGAATTCTCTTTCTACCAGCATTATATTTTATTAATGGTTGGCAATGTGCCCAGCTATGAACAACAATTTCCAGCATCACTTGGGTATCATGAACCCATGACCGTAGTACAGTTTGGGCCAATTACACATAAGTGGAAAGCTGTTGAACAAGGACACACTCAACTGGCACTTGTCTTTTGCACTTTAGCCTCCTGTTCTTCCTGCCTGGAATGCAAATGTAATACTAACGTGGAGCAGCCCTCTGCAACCACAGGCAAAGGCACAAAGACAGAAGAGACGCACAAAGGACAGATAAGTGTTGAGTCCCTAATGATAGAGTCACCATAATGGCTCTGCATTGTCTACCATCAGGCTCCTTCTTTATGCTGTGGGGGAAAATAGTTTAAGTTTCTGTTTAGTCATTTTTTCTGATACTAGCAGATGAATGCAAAGGAAAAGACACATCCTCCTATCCTGTCTTTCTGCCTCTAGCTCTCCTCCTCCTCTGTCATTCCCAATTCTTTGGCAGAACGGACTTTCTAAAATATAGCTCTGGCCACATTATTTCCGTTGCCTGTAAACCACTCCCTGGTTCTCATTGCCTTTGCAACATGCTCTTTACTATGGCTTTTATGCAAAAGCCTCCACAATAAGAACAGGGCTTGCACTTGGGTTATATCTCTTCTTGTTCGCATGCATGCAAGCACTGTGCTTTTCATCCATCGAAAATGCCACACACTTCTACAGCTTTCTGCCATTGCTGTGCTCTTTCCTCTTCCAGGCAAATCTTTTCTTGCCATCTCTGCTAGATAAACTTCTATTCATCCTTCAGAGTCAAGCTTAGCTATCACCTCCTTTCTGCAGCTTTCCTCTGTGCCTTTTCCAAACTTAGGGGTGATTTAACCACTTCCTCATTTTTAAGAGCACTGTATTTATAGCACTATTGCATGGCAATTAAAAGCATATATATTTTGGAACTGCTTGAACTCAGGCTCTGTAGGTTTGAGGCTGAGTGATCTTTTTATATACATGTATATTTCTTACTGTAGTAAAATATATTTGTCTTGAGCACAGTGCCTATATGTACTCATCTGAGAAATGCTGTTAACTGTAACTCCTACCTCACAGGGTCTTTGTAAAATTAAATGAATTAAGACACATAGAGTCATCAGAAGAAGATCTGACATGTACAAAGGACTCATTGATTATTAGATATTATTATTAGCTATTCTGTTCATATTATCTTTTAGTTATGTATACAGTGCCTGTCTCTCCTCCCCTTGAGCACTTAGGGATAGGAAGTACATCTTTGCTGTTTCTTATCCTCATTGTCAAACACAATGTCTCTCAAAATCACCTACTTGACAAATGTTGGATTAAATCAAATTAGACTGAGCATCTAGTATATGTAAATCCCATTCAACGCTAAAGGCTAGGCTACGTCTCTCCTCCCCTTGAGCACTTAGGGATAGGAAGTACATCTTTGCTGTTTCTTATCCTCATAGTCAAACACAATGTCTCTTAAAATCACCTACTTGACAAATGTTGGATTAAATCAAATTAGACTGAGCATCTAGTATATGTAAATCCCATTCAACGCTAAAGGCTAGGCTACTAAATTCATTTTAATATGTGTCATATATGTTAAATGAGAGAACTACTACAAATTCCCATAAGATCCAAATAAGTCTTCGAAAGAAATCCACTGAGATAGAGGAGCAATTACCTCCAAGGGAGTCTGAGTAGCTTTAAGTTCACATAGAATAAAGTCAAACATGGCAAGAGAGCATTCTGCCACATAGCCACACATGAAGTAGAAAAGACATAATAGAAGAACAGAAAATTTTGTCATTGCTGTCCCCTCCATACAGTTTTTAATTCAGAGAACAATCCCTGACTTTTTAAAGCATGTAATAAATTCCTTTCTTACCTTCTCTGTGCATCCTTACCCTATCTTACTGCCCATTCTAGCCTACTGCACCCTTTAAATGTGTATCAAGACCTCTAAACATGTCAGGCACTATGCTAGGCACCAGAGACACAAAGATTAATAAGATCATCAAGGCTGGGGAGAAAAGCCAAGGGCATAGAATGCTTTATGGAGTGATGAATATCATTCCATTTCCCCAGGTCATGATTGTGTTGAAGGAAATTCTGGGTGTTGAATTCCAAGACCACACAGAGCATTTTGTTCTTCTCAGATATGAAAAAGCTAGGCAAGAAGGAAAGTACAGGATGAAATTAGGAAAAGAAGAAAGAACGTTTGTATAAGCCTGACTGTAGACCAGCAATATTTTATTTCAGATGGAAGGCAATGGAAATGGGCAAAATATGTGCTGTCTCACAAAGAGAAATTTTACAAGCAGTCTGCATACTTCTCTCACAAATTCTGCCTTCTCCTCCCAAATGAAATAGAAAAATAAAAAATTATAGATGTTACTAAAAGAACTGAAGAAATCCTGGCAGGGTAATTAATGAATGACAGGTCAGTAACGCATGTGAAAAAATAAAATGTGGCAAGAATTCATGTCTTTGTAAAGAACTTTGAGGTTTTTAAACTGGAAGCAATTTGTACAGTGACTATTTTGACCACACAACTTCCTAATCTCAGTTCCCATAAAGTCTGGGTGGAGGCCAATTGGAATGGTTCGTCTCAGCTGCAGAGATATCATTCACAGAGGAAATAAAAGGATTTTAAACATTGGAGTCATTTCCTTTGGTTCTCAGCTCTTTGAGGAAAAAAATTCCTTTCGGTCAGTGATATCTCCAGCTCAATTCCTGCAGCCTAGCTTAGAAAAATAACAAAATCTGTTCCCTGAAACGTTTTTCAATCAGACAAGTACAGTTTTCAACTCAAAAACATTTAAGTCCAATAAAAGACTTTCCTTTGCCAGAGGGTTCTAGGAAGACTAACAGCTTTTTAAGGTTCAGACTGCTCTCTAACGAGTTACATAAAAATCCACAACCAGTGTAAATGTCAAATGCGAAGGGATGTGTTCAGGAGAGAGACCTGTATAATCAAATCTCTAGCCATTCCTTTGCAACTGCTGCTAAGGGGTCTCACTGAAAATAATAGGGTCCATTTATGACACACAGCACAAATGGTAATAGCAAGTTACCTCTCAAGTGAAACCTTAGAAGCTTTGGAATGGTTACCTGAATGTGGTAAGAGTCGGAAAGCAGCACTTTCCAAATATATCCTCCAGCTAAGGACTTTTGGAACTGCTGCAAGATTATAAAGAAAAGATGGATTGTTGGATTACTCCTCTGCTCATATATATGCATTCTAAATGCCAAAGCTGGAAGCCCAGTGCACACAGTATTGTTCACATGCCACAGAGTTTGAAATATTAGACAGCCTTTGTCCTAGATTGATCTACGAGGAACAGGAAGTATTATAGCTCTACCATCAGTGCTTTCTGTTTTGTTTTGTTTTGTTTATTTTGTTTTTATTTTCCCTGAAAAGTCCTGGTGTTAGTTCTCAAGTCTATGGGTCAGTTTCTTGGTGGACAAGAAAACATAAAGCAGGGTGGGTCAAGTGTCAAATAAAAAATACAAATAAATGAAATTACTTTTAGATCTTGATATCACATCCTAAAGCATTAAGACTATTTTAGTTACTTATTCCAGAAATACTTGTGAACAGTTATATAATTTAATTATTAAATTTAAGAAAGATTCACACAATATTTACAATCTCTAGAAAATTTAATTCAAACTATAATGTCAGGTGAATCAAAATTTGCTCATTGTATTCATTGCATGCTGCAGCTAAAGGATAAATTACTTTTTGTTTACCCTTTTCAAATGCTCAGATCCAAAACTTAGAAATCTGTGATGTATTTATTTACTAACCAGCATAATATAAAAATGATAGAGAAATCTTCCACTTGCCTAATAATCCTGTCTGATGGGAGATAAGGAAGATACCTTTCTGTGGTGTAGACTTTTCCTTTTTTTTTTCTTCCTCTTGGCTTTTATTTTTAGTAAATTTGAATGAATACTCAGAAATGATTTTTACAAAGCAGATTTTTGCCAAATGTGTCAGAAACATCTCATGTTTCTGAAACCAAAAAGGGAAAAATATTAGTACCATATCATAATAATTTTAATTGCATGCAAATTTAAACCAAATGTTATTAGAAAAGTTGGCCTTTTACTTTTCAGCTTCTCTCCAAGGCATTGCAAACTCAGGAGCACAGTGTCAGCAAAGTGACTCTTAACATGGACAGAAATGAAATTTCTGTTTTCAGTTAGTCTTGTGACACATGTGTTTTCATTCTTTCCCAAAACACAACTGGACCTCTCAACTTTAAAGTCATAATATGAAAATCCCATTTTGTTGTTATTCTTATAAATGGTGAAGTAATTGAGTGACATTCTCCAAATAAAGGCAAAAAGAGTGTTACTCTTTACAAACGATGGTCCTATGAGCAAGGCTCATAACCTTAATTCTTTTGCACTGATTCAAACTCTTTTGCCTGGTTCCTCTTTATAACCAACAGCAAACATTGGCAAATTGTTGGGTTAAATAGAAGATTGAGGCCTTTTGACATGAGGTAGATTCAGAAGATGAGACATAGTGACTCACAAAGGTACCAAAAACTATCGGGAGAGAATTAAAACTGTTCTCGCGTGTGTTATATACTAAATATGAAAGTAACACAAAACTCCCATGCACAGAACTTGTTTTATGCTGGGATCTGTTCACATGCACTATTAGGATCACTGTTAAATTTGAAAGTCAAAAATATTTTTAGAAAGTTGGTTTAGAAATCAACTGTTGACTTTAACTAATTCTTTTATCTCTATTGGAAGATTTTCTTATTTGTTTACCAAAGGGAAAAGTCAAATATTTTCATAATGAAATATTTGTAAAACATGCAGAATAGATCCTAGCACATAGTGGGAACTCAAAACTTGTGGTATTAGACAACAACAGAAGAAATGTATGGTGTCTGTTAATAACTTTGCCAGAAAAACAATGTTAACACAACTAAAGCAATGCTGGAAATAGTCAACAATATTATTATGTAGTAGTAAATTATTTGACATAGGCAATGAAAGTTCATAGAAAACGGACTTTACCAAGAGGTACAGTAGACAGGGCAGCCTCCATAAAGTAAACAGAATTTGAATTTGCCTAGTCCTCTAAGTCAGGCTCAGAATGGAAGAGGCTACCGAAAGGAGTATTCTGCAGAGGAGGAATGAGCTGAGTAAAGACCCAGGGGTAGTATAAGTATAGTGTGTTAGGAGAGCAAAGTGACTGGACTATTTAGCACTGAAGATAACATGTTGGAACAGAATGAAATGTGCTGTGGGTTGATCCATGTTATGAATGTTCTTTAAAGCTATACTGAGGAATTCAGACTTGATAAGGAATGGAACCACAAGTTAACAACAGGTTTTATGCAGGCAAGTGATGTGGTTAAAGTACTGCTTAAAGAAAGCAATGTAGCTGCAAAAGTGCCCTAAGTCTATAAGTTCTTAACAAGAACTTGTGCTTACTACAGCACCGTGATAAATGGCTGCAATTTTATCCGCCATCTAATCACAATCAAAATGGTCACATGCATGACCATTTCTTGGTGCTATATCTATAAACTGAGGATCTAAGATGTGGTTAAGCCATTTATTGCTTTATTTTTCCAGACATGCATTGGATAACTACTTCATGTGTCAAGCATGTGCTAAGCAAAGTGAACAAGAAATGAACAAGATACAGTCTTTTCTTTCTTTTTTTTTTTTTTTTTTCCTGTCTTCCTCTTGTTAAGCCCACGGTTTAAGAGACACATGAAAAAGAAAAATCACTGATTACATCCAGTTTGCTAAATGATGGTTACGTTTTTGGGAGAAACAAGTTGTATTAAGGTACACAGAGAAAGAATATCTAAGTCAGCTTGGGCTGGAGTGAAGGAAATGGGGAAACTTTGAAGACCTGGAGCTCACCAGCTGAGTCTTGCAAGTCGAGGAAGAACACAAAGGCAGCATGGAAGAGGAAGGACATGTAAGAGATTAAGTGGCCAGGCTTTAGAGCAAGGCAGACCTGAATTTGCACCCCAGATCAGCTATTTCATGTTGTGGTAACTTGGGCAACCTTTTCTCTCTCACCTATAAAATGGAGACAATATTTATAACAATTTCAAAACCTCTGCAATAATGTATGGAAAACTCTTAGCATAATTTCTGTACACTGTAAGTGCTCAGTAAATACCAGACATTATTATTAATTCTGTATGTGTGTGTGTGTGTGTGTGTGTGTGTGTGTGTGTGTGTGTGAGATGTTTCAGGCAAAGGGAATTGATACCAAAGTGCCTTTGCATATGGCATGTAAATAGATGGGAAATATTGCATATGTGGTAAGAGATAAGAACTGACTAGGGCCATCACTACGGCCATGTAGGTTGCTCATTATACAACTCTAATGGCACTATTTACATTGATTACAGTATGAATACTTCCTCACTCCACAGTTGTATAGGGCTCACGTTACACAAAAAGTGCAGTAGCTCTGGTGATAGAGCAGAGGACAAGCCAGATCATAAACAGCCTTACAGTCTATGATAAGCAGTTAGAAGTTGATCATTTTTGACATCTCACTCCAAATAATAAAGATCCTAAAATTTATACATAAAATGAATTTTAATGACTGAAAACAACTTTAAAATTCCTTTTTATTGAATAAGGGAGTGTTTTCTTTTTGTTGCATTTTATTACTGTTAAATTATGTTGACACTGCTGTAGTTATTATTATTGTTTTTCTAAATAGCACATTTCTTTAAAAAAATAAAATGGACTTTCAAAAATCAATATTTCACTCTACAATGAATACTTGCAATCACTGTTCCACAATTTTTACAAGTCGTTAGCCTTCTAAATGTATTGTTTTTACAGAATTTAGGTTCAATCATATATACAATTTTGTAATTTGCTTGTTTTGCT
>NW_007726987.1:335574-337197 GCF_000696425.1 Galeopterus variegatus | reverse complement strand
ATTGTTTTTACAGAATTTAGGTTCAATCATATATACAATTTTGTAATTTGCTTGTTTTGCTATCTTTTAATGAGTTCATTGAGAAATATTTATTAGCCCTTATCATGTTCTAGGTCTTGGTTTTGCACATACAGCAAACTATAATTCCTCCCTCAAAGAATTCATAGTCCAGAGAAGAAAACAGACATGTCAACCAATAATTACCTATATCAAGTAAAAACATCTTCAGATATTATCATACATCATGTTTTGAACTACTTATTAGCAGAGCTTACATAGATTTTCTTTTTCCCCATTAACATCATACTGTCAGTAGTTTTCCACGTTGCCTTAGAGTCTTGACAATTATTCTTTAAAATAATTGTAAAATACTCTATATGCTTTTAACCATAGTTTAGCCATTCCCCATTGATACATATTTAGGTTGTTTCTAAGATTTCAGTAACACAAAGCAAAGATTATATTCACACATATAGATTTTCCATGAATAGAATATTATTCTTAGAAAAATAATGAACCAAGTTTATTTGCTTAAAGAATACAGAAAGTTTAATGACTCTGAAAATGTATTTGTGTAACAAACAAAAAAACCCACTTGTTTTTAAAAAAAGCTGATAGAAAAAAGGTATCCCAATGTTATACCTCAAGGAACTAGAAAAAAAAAACAAATTAAATCTAGTTAGTAGAAAAAAGTAAGTAATAAAATACAGAGCAGAAATAAATAAAATAGAAACTAGAAAAACAATAGAAAACATCAACTAAACTAAGAATCGGTTTTATGAAAAGATAAAACCAAGAAACCTACAGGTAGGCTAAAAAATGAGAAAGGAGANCGGTTTTATGAAAAGATAAAACCAAGAAACCTACAGGTAGGCTAAAAAATGAGAAAGGAGACAAATAAGTAAAATTAGAAATAAAAGAGAAGACATTAAAATAGATACCACAAAAATACAAAGGATCTTAAGAGAGTACTATAAAGAATTATACACCAATAAACTAGATAACCTAGAAGAAATATAAATTCCCAGACACATACAGTCTTCCAACACCAAACAATGAAGAAATAGAAAATCTGAACAGACCAATAATAAGTAAGGAGATTAAAACAGTAATAAAAAGTCTCCCATCAAGAAAAGCCCAAGACTTAAAGGCTTCACTGCTGAATTCTACCAAACATTTAAAGAAGAACTAATATAAATCCTTCTCAAACACTTTCAAAAATTGAAGAAGAGGAACTACTTCCAAATGCAAATCACAAGGCCAGTATTATTCTGATACCAAAGTAAAACAAGGACACTACAAGGAAAAACAAACAAACGAACAAACAACACACCAATATCCCTCATGAACATAGATGCAAAAATTCTCAACAAAATACTACCACACCATTGACTTCAACAACAAATTAAAAAGATCATTCACCATAATCAAGTGTGATTTATCTCAGGGATGCAAGATAGCTCAATATGTAAATCTATAAATGAGATACACCACACTAATAGAATAAAGAACTAATAGAATAGAAAACAAAAATCATATGATCATCTCAATACATGCAGAAAAAGCATTTGACAAAATTCAACATCTTTCACGATAAAACCTTTCAACAAATTAGGTATAGAA
>NW_007726987.1:334326-335201 GCF_000696425.1 Galeopterus variegatus | reverse complement strand
TGTAAAGCTTTTTCTCTAAAGATCAGGAAAAGCAAGAATGCCCTCTCTTGTCTTTTGCCACTTTTATTAAAAATAGTAATAGAAGTCCTAGACAGAGCAATTAGGCAAGAAAAAGAAATAAAAGACATCCAAATTAGAAAGGAAGAAGTTAAATTCTTCCTGTTTGCAAATGACATGAATTAATATATTAAAAAAACCTAAAGACTCCACCCAAAAACTGTTAGAAATAATAACAAATTCAGTAAGTTTGCAGGATACAAAATCAATATACAAAAAACAGTAGTTTCCTATTCACTAACAATTAAGTATCCAAAATAATTCAAGAAAACCATTTACAATAACTACCCCCCCAAAATAAATAAATACTTAGGAATAAATTTAGTCAAGGAGGAAAAAGACCTGTACACTGAAAATTAAAATGTTGATTAAAGAAACTGAATCAGACACAAATAAAAGGAAAGATATCCCATGTTCATTGATTGGAAGAACTAATATTGTTAAGTTTAATTAGAATTAATCATTGAAATATCCATACTACCCAAAGTGATCAAAGAGTAAATGCAATTTGTATCAAAATTCCAATGAGGTTTTTCATAGAAATAGAAAAAGCAATCACAAAATTTGCATGGAACCACAAAAGACCCCAAATAGCCAAAGTAATTTTGAACAAAAAGAACAAAGCTGAAGTCATCACACTACCTGACTTCAAACTATACTACAAATTCATAGTAATTAAGACAGCATGGTATTGTCATAAAAACAGACATGTAGACCAATGAAATAGAATAGAGAGCCCAGAAATAAATACATGCTTTTACAAGCAATTGATCTTTTGATAAAGGTGCCAAGAACACACAACAGGGAGAGAGTCTCTT
>NW_007726987.1:330687-333762 GCF_000696425.1 Galeopterus variegatus | reverse complement strand
AATGAACAAAGCTGAAGTCATCACACTACCTGACTTCAAACTATACTACAAATTCATAGTAATTAAGACAGCATGGTATTGTCATAAAAACAGACATGTAGACCAATGAAATAGAATAGAGAGCCCAGAAATAAATACATGCTTTTACAAGCAATTGATCTTTTGATAAAGGTGCCAAGAACACACAACAGGGAGAGAGTCTCTTCAATAAATGGTGTTGGTACAACTTAATATTGACATCCAAAAGAAGGAAATTATATGTTTATCTCACACTATATAAAAAAATATACTCAAAATGAATTAAAAACTTGAATGGAAGACCTGAAACTGTGAAACAAGAAGAAGGAAACATAGGGGGATATCTCCATAACATTAGTCTGGGCAATGATTTTGTGAGTAGGACCTCAAAAGCATAGGAAAAAAAAGTCAAAATAGACAAATGTTATTACATCAAACTAAAAGCATATGAAAGAATGAATCTAATGAAACTATCAAGAGAGTGAAGAAACAACCTATGCAAACCATACATCTGATCAGGGTTAATATACAGGGTATATAAGAAACTCAACTCAATAGCAAGAAAACAAACAATCCAATTTAAAAATGGGTAAGCACAGTATCTAAATAGACATTTCTTAGGAGAAGGCATAAAATAGCCAACATGTGTATGAAAAAATGTTCATCACTCTTAATGTACATTAAAACCCCAATAAGACATTGCTTCACAAACAAACAAACAAAAAAAGATTAAAAATATCAATGAAATGAAAAGTTTGGTTTTCTGAAAAGATAAACAAAATTGATAAACCATTAGCTAGAAAACCTAAGAAAAAAAGGAAGACCCAAATAAAGAAAATTGGAAATGTAAAATGGAGACATTACAACTGATACCACAAACACACCAAGAATCACTAGAGACTATAAACAACTAGGCATCAACAAATTTTCATTTACCTAGAGGAAATGGATAAATTTCTGGACACATACAATCTACCAACACTGAACCGAAAAGAAATAGAAAATCTGAACAGACCAATAATGAGTAACAAGATGAAATCATTAGTGAGCAGTCTGCCAACAAAGAAAGTCCAAGACAGGATGGCGTCACTGATGAATTCTACCAAACTTTTCAAGAATTAATAACAATTCTTCTCAAACTATTCCAAAAAGTTCAAAGCAGATAGAATTCTTCCATACTCCTTCTATGAGGCCAGCATCATCTGATACCAAAATCAGACAAAGGCACAGTAAAAAGTGAAAATATAGGCCAACATCCCTGATGAACATAGATGTAAAAATTCTCAACAAAATACTAGCAAACTGAATTCAATAGCACATCAGAAAGATTAACTGCCATGATCAAGTGAGATTTATCCCAGGGTTGCAAGGATGGCTCAACATATGCAAGTCAATAAATGTGATACACCACATCAACAAAATAAAGGAAAAAAACACATGATCAAAATAGATACAGAAAAAGCATTTGATAACATTCAACATCACTTCATGAAAAAAACTCAGCAAATTAGGTATAGAAGGAAAATATATCAACACATTACGACAGACCCACAGCTAACATCATACTGAATGGGGAAAAGTTGAAACTTAAAATGGTTAAAGACTTAAATGTAAGACCTGAAACCATAAAAATACCAGAAGAAAGCACAGGGAAACACTCCATGACATTGGTCTCGCCAAAAATTTTATGAAGAATATTTTTAAAGCACAGGTTACAGAAGCAAAAGTAGACATATGGGATTACATGAAACTGAAAAGCTTCTACACAGCAAAAGAAACAGCCAACAGGGCAAAGAGACAACCAGCAGAATGGGAGAAAATATTTATAAACTATTCATCTGACAAAAGATTAATATCCAGAATATATAAGGAACTCAATAGCAAAACAAACAAACAAACAAAAAACAAATAATTTGATTTAAAAGTGAGAAAATGACCTGAATACACATTTCTCAAAAGAAGACATACAAATGGAGAACAAGTATATGAAAAAATACTCAGTATCGCTAATCATCAAGGAAATGCAAATCAAAACCACAATGAGATATCATCTCACTCCAGTTAGACTGGCTATTATTAAAAAGACAAAAAAAAAAATAACAAGAGCTGGTGAGGATGCATAGAAAAGAGAATTGTTATACACTGTTGGAACAGCCATTATGAAAAACAGTATGGAGTTTCCTCAAAAAAATAAAAACAGAACTTCCATATGACCCAGCAATTCCACTGCTGAGTATTTATCCAAAGGAAAGGAAATTGACATACCGAAGAGATATCTGTTCCCCTATGTTTATTGCAGCACTATACACAATAGTCAAGGTATGGAACCAACCTAGGTGTCCACGGATGAATGCATAAAGAAAATGTAGCATTATATACACAACGGAATACTACTCAGCCTTGTAAAAGACAAAAATCCTGTCATTTTCAGCAACATGGATGAACCTGCATGGCATTATGTTAAGTGAAATAAATCAGGTGCAGAAAAATAAACAACACATGTTCTCACAGATATGTTGGAGCTTAAAAAAAAAGTCGAGCTTTCAAGAAGTAGAGAATAGAACTGTGGTTACTAGAGGCTGGAAAGCGGAAAGGGAGGGAGGATAAGGAGAGGTTGGTTAATGAATACAAAATTACAGCTAGATAAGAAAAGTAAGTTTTAGTGGTATACAGTAGTGCTAGACATCTATAATTAACAATGATTGTGTGTTCTCAAATGGCTAGAGGAAAGGAGCCCAAATGTTTTTATCACTAAGAATTGATAAATTCTTGCAATGAGAATATGCTAATTACCTTTGATCATCACACCTTGTATACATGTATTAAAATATAACTCTGTACCCCATAAATATGTACAATCAATATGTGTCAGTGAAAAATAAATAAATTTTTTAAAAGACAAAAGCTAAGTTTTGGCTAGGATATGGAAAAAAGAAAACCTTTGTAAACCATTGGTGGGAATGTATGTTACTATTGCCATTATAAAAAACGGTATAAAGGGCCGGCCCGGTGGCGCAGTGCTACAGTGCGCCGCTTGGGAGCGCAGCGGCGCTCCCG
>NW_007726987.1:323111-329687 GCF_000696425.1 Galeopterus variegatus | reverse complement strand
CCCCCCCCGCCCCGTAGTTCTGTGGCTATTTTCCCACTTTAAATTTATTAAACTGTTGTCCACTCTGAAGTTAACACAGACAGAAGGCTAGACATTTGTCAATATAAGTGCAAAATTGAAGTTATCAGAAAATGATTCCCAAAATATAAAAAAGGAAAATGACTCTAAATGAAACAGAATAATCAAAATATTTCAAAGGAGCCTATGCTTTCAAAGCACAATCTCCATGTCTTTTATATCTATACTTAGTGACAAACAGACTAGAACCCCGAATCAATACCATTTATAGTGGGATGGAAGTGGGTAGGTAGGAACTACGGCATGTTTCTTTCAAACTGTCCACTTCTATAACACCTCTCAAAACATTGTTCTTGTGTCTGCTTGCCATTAATAACCTCCAGGATCACTTACTACCAGACTTACTTGTGGGGATTATTTTGTGGGAGATAGAGTTAAATAGTGGAGAGATGTAGACTTTGAGAGTTAGACAGACATGTTTGAAGGTTAACTATATAATGTTCCACACATTATTCAGCATGTTCATGTTTGTTTCCTCATGAGTAAAATGGTGATAAAAATAATTCTCTTATGGGCCGAGCCTGTGGCGCACTCAGGAGAGTGCGGCGCTGGGAGCGCAGCAGCGCTCCCGCCGCGGGTTTGGATCCTGTATAGGTATGACCCCCCCCGCCCCGTAGTTCTGTGGCTATTTTCCCACTTTAAATTTATTAAACTGTTGTCCACTCTGAAGTTAACACAGACAGAAGGCTAGACATTTGTCAATATAAGTGCAAAATTGAAGTTATCAGAAAATGATTCCCAAAATATAAAAAAGGAAAATGACTCTAAATGAAACAGAATAATCAAAATATTTCAAAGGAGCCTATGCTTTCAAAGCACAATCTCCATGTCTTTTATATCTATACTTAGTGACAAACAGACTAGAACCCCGAATCAATACCATTTATAGTGGGATGGAAGTGGGTAGGTAGGAACTACGGCATGTTTCTTTCAAACTGTCCACTTCTATAACACCTCTCAAAGCATTGTTCTTGTGTCTGCTTGCCATTAATAACCTCCAGGATCACTTACTACCAGACTTACTTGTGGGGATTATTTTGTGGGAGATAGAGTTAAATAGTGGAGAGTGCGGCGCTGGGAGCGCAGCAGCGCTCCCGCTGCGTGTTTGGATCCTGTATAGGTATGACGGGTGTGCTCACAGCGCTCACTGGCTGAGCGCGGTGCGGCCGGTCTCAAAAAGGACACACACACACAAAAAAATCTCTTATTACTTGATATCCACCCAACAATGGTATAGGTTATAAAAGTAACCATGCTTTCAGTGGCCAATTAGGTACCCAGCTGAGGGAAGTGAGCTGGTTTTAAGAAAATACAGTGTGGTTGAGGTTTCACTGAAAGGCATTCCCATCTAAATACTTTTAAGCAATGTTGTAGCCAAACAACATTCCGCCACTAGAAAATTTGCCCTTCTGATGAATTACAGGAATGTTCTAAGAGACTTCCAGACTCCAGTATGCTGCACAACTATTTCATGGGGGCTGAGTCCCATAGCACATTAGTATAAATATATCTCATGCCACTATAACCTCTGTTTACCATATTTCTGAGAACTCCCCAGCTCATCATCAGCTCATTCTCCCCTCATCCTGTTAAGCAGGGCTCTCTTTTGGACAAACCACCCAAAGACACAATTTCTAACCCTGTCCTTGAGATTCATTTCCTTTTTTTTCTTTTTGTTTTGGTCCTTTAGTCTATTTTATTTGGTTCACTGGTTGATGGGTTGGTTGGTAGGCGAATCTGAGGTAGGTTAAAGAGTTTATCTTCTATACTTAAGGCAATTCAGATGAGAAACAAGATAAAAATGTTAGTAAATGCTAATGCGGATAGGACTGATCCTTAATGCTACCAAAGACTGTGCATTAACAGAAGTGCTGTAAGTCTTCTTCCCAAAACAGATAAACTATTTCTTGTTTGCCATTGTGTCTTAACTTTTCACCAGTTCATGTACCATATTGGCTTTTGATTGTCTACAGAGGTCACTTGTAAATTCGAACCACCTTATCTGGAAAGATACACTTTATATGATTTTTAAAAATCTTTTCTAACCGGAAAAAGAGCCAAAGGATCAGCTCTACACTAGTAATTTTTAAAGAACAAGGAGAGAGGAAAGGTAGGCTGAATTGGACACAACGTTAACACATATTCAGATGCATTATTAGTTCATATTAACAGGACCTAAGAGGTGGCAAGTACAGTGATGCAAAGTAGAAATGCTCAATTTTCACACAGATTTCAAACATAAGCATACTTCATCAATTCTTGAACAGACTTTTGCTTGATAACTGTATATGCAATGTTAGCTCATTATTACCTGTCTTGCATTATTTCTCGCAACAGGAAAAAACAAAAACAAAAAAACACAAAGAACATGACAACTACCCAAGGCACAATAATTTCCCCAGGACTTCTTTGGTTTATGTAACAAAGCAGATGCTTAATTACAAAGAACTATAGGGATTTCACTTCAAGATTCTTTTAAGTTAATTACATTTTATTAAACTAAAAGATAAACTTTTAGGTAAATCTTTATCTAACAATGTTTTAAACTCTCTTAGAATAAAAGTATCTCATAAATATTTTTCCCTGTGATACACATCCACACACAGATATGCTGACATACACATGTAATTATACATGTATAATAAATAAATATACTAATATTATATATAATAAAAATTACAAGTGCAAATTTTTATTTTACTTGGAGTTACTTTCATTTGATTCAAAACAATGGCTAAAATCTCATGATGGATTTGGGAAAATTCTACTTTTCATATGGGAAACTTTGCCTTGTTAAGTTTCCCTTTTGTCAAATCATTCTGTTTCATCATCTGCTTCCCTACGAAAAGATAGAGTATTACCCATAATTTCTTTGTATCTTACATGTAAGATTAGGAACTTTCTAATCATGATCAAAAAACCTCAAGGGAACCCTTGAGAAACTTCTAAACTATAGTGTTTTAGTAGTATTTTCTTTAGAAGGACTCCAAATTCTACCTCACATAATTCTCCTTTTTAGAAAAATTTTTCTTTCATTCATTCCTCGAATAAAAGCCTATAGTTTTACTGTATCTGTTGTAGCAATGATTCAAAGTACAAATGTTAAAATTTCATGCAGATTTCAAATATATATACACTTTACCAGTGCTTAAACGAGCATAATTCCAAAGTGCCTTATATTTCTCATGGAACTTAGCCACTTGATTTCATTCAGTACATCTCAAATGTGGTTACTTTTCACGTCACCCTTAAATGCAAAGCCCAGTGTGTTCTTTGCCAGTTTCCTCCCTAAAATCTTTTGTTTAAGTTCCTGCTTTTCCCATAGTGGACAAGCCCTGAGATATGAATAGCTGTGATACCTGCAGCTTAACTTCTTATTGCTTATTGAGAGAATCTGTATCTTTATAAGTAGCATAGAGAAGTGTTCCAAAGATGCTTCTTGACTACAGATTTCTTCCAATTCAGGGCTGATGCAAACTAAACGAGCAGTAGGTCTATCTGGATGCCTAGCAATTAAAATGAACTACCTTTTCTTAAGAGAAGCAGAAATTAAATGCACACCTTGCAATTTTCTCTTGTTCTACAACACAGGGAGAAATTCATGCCAGTTTTTCAAATGATCATATGAAACAGGGTCCTTATATTACCAATATTTTATGGATAAAGAGACATCTGAGCCCACTTACAGCCACTTGCAGAACGATAACAAATGATACATTCATCTTTCAAACTCAATTTATTTTTTCATAGTTTTTGTTTTGCTTTTTTTTTTAAGCTGTGTTCATGAGTTTTTTCTCTCTCATACTCCAGAGTCCTTGTTCTTTTACTAAAGAGAAAAATAAATAACTATTTTAATAGCAATATGATTTACCAATAAGTTAGTAAGAACAATAGTAAGCATCAAATCAAATGACAATAACCATGCCTTAAATGTTATACGCTATTGCTATGGTTTCACAAAGTAAGGAAGCAAGAATCTTTAGGCTTCTTTTTTTTTTCCTTCTTACCTTTGAACTTGTAAAACAACATTACAGAGTGAACAGCATAACAAAGGGTGAACAAAGAAGCATTTTTTTCCAGAACCTATCCAACTCAATTAGAATGAATTTCACCACCTGCTGCTGTGACGGAATGTGCTTTTTCTCAAAGACATCAGGTTTATAGGCCCTGAAAAATCCTGAGGGCTATCATATAGCCAACACCAAAATGTATGAAAGAAACATCCTTTAAATACTTACACTATTTGCTATTAACAAAGCCAGTCTCAGTAAACACATGTCAATTCATGAAACACACATTCCTTCAACACTTAAAATATACTCAAAACTGCATTAAATTATGTAAATTATGTAGGATCCCTGGCTACAACATTTCCTGTGAGAAGAAATAGGACAGACACATAGCAAACATGGTTCCATGTAATTTTGAAAATACCATTAGCATTGTAGGAATAAATAACCTCATTTGACAGTTGAGAAAACAGATGTTCAGAGATGTTATGTAACTTGTCCAAGAAAACTAAGATTATTGCTTAGAGATTTTTTTGGTATAGACTTATACCATAAAATCCTTGAAGGACTATGTCTTTTTTTTTTATATTTGAAAAGTTATTTATTTACATGGTATTGCAAATTTATATAAATTTTAGTGAATTGAATACACACACATATCATATTTGTGCATTACACATTATTATATTTTGCATATCATTTTAAAAATGCATCACTGTACCTAATTTCTCATATATTTATAAAATCATTGATAAGTGAAGATAGATAACTTCAAACAAGAGGGATAAGTCCACACTAATAAAATGAATATTCTGAGTCAGAAACAATGACTTAAAAAATAACTCTGGGCAACATGTGTATCTGTACATTTCCGTGTTTTCACAGGCCTAGGGAACACATGCCCAGCCATGTTTGTACTTTCCACTGATGCAACATCAAAGGTTCTCAGAGAGAAAGGTGAAGCCCTTAGAATTTAAGTAACCACACGGAACTGTCCTATGTCCTCACACTTTGGTAATAAAAAATAAGTCCCACTCAGAGCCAGAGAAATTTATAATCTAGAAGAAGAACATAAACTAATTACAAAAACACGAGAGATGGGGTAATATAAGATCTTTGATCCCAAATGATGCTCCAAAGAGGTGGTGTTGTGAGGTGTTTAGATAGGATAGAGTCTACTGAGGACATCCCGAGAAGGTGAATTTTGGAAGAAAACACTGACATAGACTAATAGAGGTAAGAACAGAGAGTATTGTATGTGTATTGGCATGAAATGCAATATTCTAAAAATAGAGACTTGAAAGACAGCAGCAAGATAGCAAACAGAATATCTGGACAAAAGGATTCCATAAAGATAGAAGATATGGATTAGTAAGAGTAGCATTCCAGTTATAGATGAAAGCAATATAACTCTATCATTTTATTTTTAAACCATTTAACAATCATTTAAAAATATTTCCCAATAAAATCATATCATTTCTGCATGTGCAAAAGTGATAGAGTTAGGTTAAGGTGTTAAATGCTGTCAAATAAAAATTTATGCTTAAAATAGCAATGTTGCCTGTTATATTTAACATTTGTGGATAGTTTTACCTCTGCCTAATATGTGTAAGAGTCATTACAAGTAAATTCTGAGTACATGTATAGCTACAAAACACTGTTGAAGAAAATCGTACAGCTGTGTGACTCCTAAAACATATGAAGTAACGATTTGGTTTTACATTTATTTCAGAGCCTTCTCCAAGTTAACACTGCATAATAATAATAAAATAATCTAAAATATCTAATGTCCTAATATTGGAAATGATAAATTGGGGAGAGTTATTTTGGTGGGAGAAATGACTTAAACTGTAGCTGTCTGGTTGAGTTGGGGACAGATGAAGATCATTTACCAAAAAAGTGGATATTCTTTTCTAACTCTGACTATAAGACCATAAAAATTGGCATTTTCTCAAAAGAGGCCCAGGATGAACATTCTATGTAAAAGGTACCTACAGGACAATTCTGAGTAAACTTTATGCATTAGCTAAAAGTACCAAAGTTCCTACATAAACTAACCTTTTCTGAAAAGAAAACAAAAGCCAATATCAATACCGAATGAAGCAAATGTGTAAGTTTATACATTGATCATACATGACTAGTGGTAAAATTAATACCAGAATATATTTAGAGTAAAATTCACAAAAGAAGTTTAGGAAAATATCACACATCTCATATTCCAAAGGGACATATATTGTCTAAAAAATGACTGTTTTTGTCCCCCCCCCCTTTTTGCTAACCTAATCGCATTATTTGAAAATTGAATAAATGTGTTTTTCAGGTCTTTTTGCTTCATGAGCTTCTTGCTCAATAGACTGTGAGCCCACCTGGTGGAGGTGCCTATTCCTTTCAAAACATAATTCCTAAGACTCATAAATTTCACAGAACATTTATTTTGGTTTGCTCTGCTTTCGGGAAATAAAAGGTACCAGAAAAGAGGCTTTCTGTG
>NW_007726987.1:320574-322529 GCF_000696425.1 Galeopterus variegatus | reverse complement strand
ATTTATTTTGGTTTGCTCTGCTTTCGGGAAATAAAAGGTACCAGAAAAGAGGCTTTCTGTGGTGTTTAGTTTCTTCCTTTACTTACTCTGTGTCCGTGTGGACCAGCTCAGGGCAGGTTTACTCTCTGCTGGAACCACTCAGTTGCACTTAGCATGCATATACGTTCCGCCCCCACTGCATGCCAGTGTTGCTTGTTAGAATGGATCCATGGGTAGGAGCTACCTCATACTCTGCAGTGACTCTACCTAAAAATATGACAAATATAATGTCCACCCTCACTGCAGGTTCATGGGGTTTAACACAGAACTCTGCACTTTCCTTGTCAGTGCATAAGGAAGAAAGTTTAAAAAAAAATTGATTAATTCTAAATTTATCCAAATGTATGGTTTATATTTAGTCACCTAGAAATTCTTGGGGGGAAAAAGTGTATAATGTGGCCAGGAAGGTAGAATGGTAATATAGATTCATTCCAATAACAAGGTCATGCTGCTCTCTGATATAATCTAGGTGGATTCTGTCCTCTCTATGAAAGAAGTGTAACATGCAGAATTATTCCTCTTACAGAAAAACAATTCATGATTTCATCAAGACTGAATGATATCCTTCATGGATGATTTCAGAACTTCTGGATACTCATCTTCCACTTTGATTTTAAGAGCCCAGTGAAATGTTAAAGGCAACATAAGCTTCCATAAATATAATTCAACCAACCTGTGACAAAAAAGGCAGAAGTGAGTATTTCAGTCTCTTAGAAGTGAGCTGGTATGTTTGGCCCTCTCTAACCACTCTTACACCCTATGGCTGCTAAGCACGGAAACTTTCTATGGAATATCCATTACTCATTCCCTCTGCTCCAAACACATAGGCTGTCAGAATAATGGGGCGAGTGGTGGGTGGGGGAAGGAAAAGGGAAGCCAACCTTAAAAAGCAGGAAAAGGCAGAGACAAGTAAAGCCGTTTAAGATTTACACCTCGTTTTCAATAGCTTCTTTCATTTAATTTTCCCTTTTTAAATTAGCAAATACACTGGATCCAGGAGAAAAACACACAGGGAAAAACAAAAGCAAAGAAACAAACAACAACAACAACAACAGAAACAGAAGAGTGCAAATCTCCGTGATTTGTACAATAGCTCTTATTTAGTGCTTGTGTTTGAATATCTGAATGAACTGTGGTCTGGTTTTCATTACTCCCCATCTGGAGCTGTCGCCTGCTTTGTTAGGCAATTTCTGGTCATTTTGGCCTGATGGTGACTGTTTTGTTTTATGTTGCCATATTATACAGAAATGAAAGCTGCAGCCACCACCCAGGAAAGAATAATCTCAAAAACGAGAGGTTATGTTGAAAGAGTTCCCATGACCCTTCCCGGAATAGAGAAGTGAGTGTGTTTATCTGGGCTTGACTACTGTCCCTGAGTGACAGAGTGTGGGTGTGAACTCAGCAGAGAACAAAAGCCTTTCTTGTACATGCTAAGATAGAATTAGAGCCTATGGGTTAATAATACATGAAGGTTCATTTTGATGTCTTTTCTCTTCATCTCTAAGGAAACTAGTGTGTGGACTTTCTCATACCTCACTAAACTCTAACTTGCATATAATACACTGCATGTGCAACAGCTTATGAAACACTGAATTCATATCATGTTTTTAAAAACAGAAAGAAATAAATTCTTGTCTTAATATCTGGTTTAAATGTCATAGCCTTCATCAGGAGGCAAAGTTGTAAGTGACTCAAAAGCAAGCATCTTGCAGAAGATCAAATCCTACTTGTGTTCTCCAATGATAGTCGCAATATTCCTAGTGATTTTGTTTGAAAAAAACACCTCACACCCCCTTTAATTTCTGTCCTCAAGAAAGCAATGGTCAAGAAAAACTCAATTTCTGTGTTTTACTTAAAGAAGCAAAGCATGGCATCCTCTCCTTATTCTTTTCTAATTTTCATCTGACATTATTTTA
>NW_007726987.1:319033-320059 GCF_000696425.1 Galeopterus variegatus | reverse complement strand
AAGAAGCAAAGCATGGCATCCTCTCCTTATTCTTTTCTAATTTTCATCTGACATTATTTTATAAAAACAAAGAAAGATATAGTCACAAGTTAACTAGGTTTCATAGAAAGAACAATCAAAACATAAACATAATTGAACAGACAGTTTCTTCCAAAAACTGTATTTTCTTGTTTGTCTGAAAAGGCAACAGAACAGATTTGGAGAAATGTTAAGATAATAACATTGCTCATAATCCCACCACCTTAACACAAACATTTTTGTCTTGCTTCATATTGCTAGTATTTTATACAAAAGAAATATGAGGCATGGTCAAGCATTTTCCATGTATTAACTCATTTAACCATCACAACAGCCTATGAGTGAGTCCCTATCATTATTGCCATTTTATAGGTGGGGAAATTAAGGCACAGCAAGGCAGAGTAATTGACTACAGGATACAGTTATTAAGTGGATAGGCCGTGTTCAAACCAGGCCGTCTGCCTCCACTACAGCCATAACTATATCAATGCTGACTCTCAAATATTTACATAGCTTCATGTTTAGTGTAACATTATTTTATACTCTTTCATATTGATTTAACTTCATACAATAAACATTTTCCAGGGTTTGACATAGTCTAGTCCCCATGATTATCATTTTAACAGCTACAAGCAGTTACATATGCTCTATAAGCTTGAATTTGGATGTTTCCTATATTTTTTCCTAGTTTAGAGAATGAAAGAGTATTGAGTTGTGTATATATACATTTTTTTATAAAAATATGTTTGAATAAAGTATTTGGGAAAATGCTCCCAGCAGAATAAGTAGTATCACCAGTTCACCCTTTATTGCTTTTTCCTTCCTGTCTTTTTTAAAAGGCTCTAATCCATTTGGCAATGGTACTACCAATGAAGAATGGATGAACCAGTTTCACAGTAAGCAGTACTGGACAGCCTACAGGTTATAATGTTTGCTGCTTTCACGGAAACAACCTCAACTTTTTTTTTTTTTTTTGAAGCTCTTACAACAAGAAAATGGAGGGGACAC
>NW_007726987.1:315470-318146 GCF_000696425.1 Galeopterus variegatus | reverse complement strand
TTTTTTTTCTCCCACATCCCCTCTCCCACTGGACCTGTAAGTATTGAGTCCTCCTGGCTCCTTTCTAAGTACGGTTTCCCTCCTACCTCAAAGATCCAATTTAGAACCTCACATAAACAAATTTTATAATCAACTAAATTTCATTTTCACCATGGTCTACAGACCCCTAGGATATTCCCATTATTTATCCAAAAATACCTTCTGGGTCAGTCACTTTTTCTAATACTACTCCTGCTTCATTTCCTGGTGGTTCCAATAAACGTTTAGATAACTATTTCAATACCCATCTAAACATTTCCTTGAACCCTGATGACCTCATATCTTCCTCCCAACCTCAGCAGCTTGCTCCCACGGTCATCATTCATAGTTGTAAACAATATTTCATAAACATAATTGCCTCTTCCTATCTCTTCTCTACTCGTAACTATTTCAAGGTCCATTTTTCTGAAAAGAGTAGGACTCAGTATATCATTAAAACAGAATTTTCCCCCGAACCTGAAAGTGATTGTAGTGTATTTCTGATCATGATCACTTACTTTTAGGGCACGATGTGCTTGATGAAGTTTGTGATTCAGATTCACTACTGCTAACCACAGACTCCAAATGCTTGAGGCCAAAACAAGGCAACTGGAGGCTTTTATAAGGGGATAAGGGCCATGTGATTGCCCTGCTGTCTTCACATCACCCTCAAGGCAAAAAAGGTCTAACAGCCCCCTGACCTCCCATAGAGTCATCTTCAGCCACCCTTCTATTAATGATTTTCCTAGGTTGTTCCATGGTCCCTCCCTCTGTCCCTTCCTTTTCTTCCTTCCTTCCTTCCTTCCTTGCATCCTTTGTTGCTTTCTTCCTTCTTCCCTCCCTCCCTTTCCTTTCTCCATCCTTAACTCCTTATTTTCTCCCTTCCATTTTTATTGTTGATTATTATGCTTGAAACCAGTAATCTCCAAACTACTTTTTAACTCCACATCACTATGAATAAAAATATTTTGGAGCAGCAAACCCAATATTTACATATTTATTTATTTAAAACACATGTATTTGTAAGATTATACTAATATATACATTATAAAACATTCATTAAAAAATTGATAAAAAAAACAAAGAGAGATGCAAGTTCTAATATTTTCTTCTAGTAGTCCCAATAAACAGTCTTGCATCCCCCTGCACGCATCGCACTTTGGAGATAAGTATTCTAGATTACACAGGCCGTGTCCTCGTTGATTTTAAAGATCTCTCTGGAGAGACAGAAAATTAAACAGGCAGTTGCAAAAAAAATGTGGATAGGACTGTTAGGAGTTGAGATAAGGATATCCAGAGGATGATTGGACCAGATCAGCAGCCACCCCCTCTCCAAGAGCTAGATAACTTGCTTATGGAAACTCTCACCACCCCTTTTCAATTATATCTCTTACTCTTCAAACACTCACAATTATACAGAGTACAATTTTTCAGCTATCAATTTATACTTCCATTGTATCCAGTGTTGCACAGTGAGAAGAGATATCTGCATTCTTGAGCAAAACTTTGCTTAGGGAAAGATCCTTCATATTGACTATTCTGATTATCAGGCACGTAACAGAATCTACTGAGGTTTGCTTGTGAAGCATTTGTGCTTCTGATTGGTGCTTAATCAACATTGTTGACTTCCTGACTTAGGATCTCAATTTTCTCTGGTTTTTCCTATAGATATTTTTACCCAAAAGACTTTGAAAATGAGTTATGCAGGTCTGGAAGCAATAAAATTAGCATTCTAACACTTCTAGTATTCCATATGCTTCCTACAGGCCATGAGTGATGGAATGTCCCCTTGTCATGACCCCGCTTTGTCCTTACATGTTCTATAAGATTCAGTGTTCAGCTGCCTGCCCTAATGTACCCCATCCTGTCTCACTTCTACAAATTACCCTTTGCTAATCTTATTCACTCCCTTGACCTCGGTCACCATCATAGCCCTGAGCTTTCCTGAAATTTCTTCTTTGATATCTCCCGCATGGATGTCATGCCAGGGCCCCTAACTCAGCATGTCTGATACATAATTTATCTCCTTGTGCCAAAACCTATTAGTACTTCTTCTGGACTTCTTACCTTTGTAAATGGCACAGCCATCTTCCCTAATCACAAAAGCTCAACATGGAGGCTTCATTTCATACATCCCTCTCTTTCACCTTCACAGAGAATAACCAATTCTACCTTTGAAAACTCTCATGGTGACCCTCTTTCCAACTACCCTAATAGTGCCAGAGCGATTCCTTTCTCATTTTCCTCTTGAACTATGACTACATGTTTTTCCCTATATTTTTTCCCACCATAATTCATTTTCACTCACTTTTGCCAAAATAACTTTTCTAAAACACATCGAATCATATCATGTCTTCTCAAAAAACCATTAAAGAGTCCATGTTGCATACAGAATTAATTCCAAAATATCCAGGATAACATTTTAAAAGCCTCTCACATCTTGACCACTTCCTTCTTCCTATCAATGTCCTTACTGGTGCATTTTTCTATTTTAGCTACACGGGTCTACTCAATTACATTCTGAAATTCTCTCTCCTGAATATCAACCTTTCCCAAGCTCATCCATTCTACCTTGCCTTTATAAACTTTGTTCCCTAAAAATGAATCTCCACATTCTCCTCTGACAATATTTTGTGGATATATCTGTTATAGATACCT
>NW_007726987.1:313635-315052 GCF_000696425.1 Galeopterus variegatus | reverse complement strand
AAAATGAATCTCCACATTCTCCTCTGACAATATTTTGTGGATATATCTGTTATAGATACCTGTTATACTCTCACACATATTAGGGTGATAGACTGATCCTAATAAGGATATTGGGATCGGTTTCTTTGTTTCTTTTCAACTAGAAATTGAACTATTAGCTAGCAGAAACCATGCCTTACTATTCTCTGTTTTGTAGTACTTAGCACATTTCTGAGTTTATAAGAAACTCGGAATGCTTTTTTTATTTTTTACTGCTGAATTAAATCTGACTACCATTACCCAAGTAGGTTAGGATATAAATAGAAGTGTCTGAGTGTTCTTTCCAAGACTTGAGCACATTATATTTGTATGTGAAATAGTGGCAGTATTTAGAATGATCTTGGCTCTACCACACTTCTTGATTTCAGTACTGCAACAAAGACTGGATTAGAGGAACAACAAATAACACATGTTACAAGAAACATTCCAATTTTCCAGTAAGAACTGAGTCATGCAAGAGAGACCATATAGATTTCACAAATAATGTAATGCAACCTTTAAAAGAGTATGAGATTACCAGACATGAAGAAACATGAGCCACAGATAAAGTCAAATGACTTCAGAAATACTTCCAGGAAACAAACAAACAAACAAACAAAAACCTGACTTACTAAGATACTAACTCTGAAATCCTGAGATGCTTATAGCTGAAGCTGAGATGCAATAGGCCCATCAGTAAATTCATTTCTAGTCAACCAATGTTGCTAAAGCTTTAAAGAAAGAAATTAAAACGTGTCTTGCATGGGAAAGTTTTCCCCAGAGTTCCTCATTTTTATATAGGAAATCAATTTGCATCACTGATGATATCATTTAAATCAGACAACCCAAAGTTGTTAGGAGGTAATTTAGTTTTATGCTGAAGCAATTTGATACTTGTTCTGATTTGTGATTTTCATTTTGTTTGTTAATGAAAAAAATTAATGAGAAATGTTACTAGGAATACAACTCATCAAAGCATTGGCATTATTAGATAGGTTTGCCATATACTGTACATTATGTTCATTATGCCGCTGGTGCCCAGACCTCTGCAATGGAGAAGCCATCAAACAAACAGCATAGGCAAGAACTCAGGGTACAGATGCTGTGACACATACCTTTGCACTGATTTGTGTTTTTGTCAAGAATTGCCTTTGTGGATACAATTTTTCCATACCTGAAAGAGAGAGAGAGAAAAAAACCCCATGTTATTATAACCCAGTGAAGACACTTAAAACACCTTAATGATCATTGAGCACACACAACTGAGCATGAATAAACCAAGAAAACAAGCTCTGAACTCCCATTTCACACCTGGATGATCTTCTTTCACCAGGTCCTCCTTATAACTTAGGAATGTGCTTCCCTACCTAAGCACTGGGTTGAGCCTTCAAAAATAAAC
>NW_007726987.1:309980-313372 GCF_000696425.1 Galeopterus variegatus | reverse complement strand
CTGTACATTATGTTCATTATGCCGCTGGTGCCCAGACCTCTGCAATGGAGAAGCCATCAATCAAACAGCATAGGCAAGAACTCAGGGTACAGATGCTGTGACACATACCTTTGCACTGATTTGTGTTTTTGTCAAGAATTGCCTTTGTGGATACAATTTTTCCATACCTGAAAGAGAGAGAGAGAAAAAAACCCCATGTTATTATAACCCAGTGAAGACACTTAAAACACCTTAATGATCATTGAGCACACACAACTGAGCATGAATAAACCAAGAAAACAAGCTCTGAACTCCCATTTCACACCTGGATGATCTTCTTTCACCAGGTCCTCCTTATAACTTAGGAATGTGCTTCCCTACCTAAGCACTGGGTTGAGCCTTCAAAAATAAACGTGTCAGTCTGTCATAGGTGGTTGAAATGGGATTGCATGTGATTGTGATCAAAGTAAACTATAGCCTGTGGATTCACGGAAGAAAGTGTGGAGCTTGGTGCCAGGCAGCCCGGAGTTTGCCTCCAGCTCCGACTCTGACCTAGTGTTGTAACTCTGAACAGTTTAACCCACCTTCTACAAGCCACAGTTTTTCAACTGTGAAAATAAGAAGCTACACGCATCAAATCTTCTGGCTCAATTAACCTTCACATCTTCTGGAATTCAGGTGTTAGGTTCTAGGAGCAATTTAGTGTAGTAGTTTAAAGAATACACCATGACATTAAACTGCCATGGCTCAAATCCCAATTCAGCCAGGTATCATTGGTTGGCTAATTCAGTCACATGTGTGCTCTTTGCATCAATTCATCATCTATAATAATGTCAGTATATTTATTTCAGTAGTAATTTAGATTATTACTTATTTTTAATGATTTGTAATGATATATTTATAAATAACATATTTATGATATATTTATAAATAATATATTTAATAAATAATATATAATACATATATATATAAATATAAATAATATATTTATAAATATATGGGACGAGGATAAGTTTCTCTCCCTTGCAGGGTTGTTGTGAGGGTTAAACAGGGTTCACTATTTAAAGTGCTGAGGACAGTGGCTGACACAAAATAAGTGCTCATTAAATGTGAGCTCTTCTCCCTGTATAATCTCCCTGTTATCTGCTGTATATAAATGTCTCCAGCCCTTGGCATTCTCTGAGGTAGGTGAGAAGTAGAGAAGGGAGTAAAGTTTCTGTCCCAAATAATAACTTAAACTATCACTGTCAAAATCTTCCACTAAGAAATTAAAGGTAAAATTAAAATTACAGGCAGGTAAAGTTGTTTGCTAGAAGATAACTTACATTCGCAATTTACATTGTTATTTTTAATGTTAGGGATTTCATTAACTATGTTCTCACTGGTCTATTCACACAAATATTCACAAGTTCAAAGCTTTTTTGTTTGTTTAGTATTAACAAAATGTCTATTCACTTAGGCTATTACCATACACGCTCACTCCCTCTAAAATCCCACAAACCCCTGCCTTTCCTACCCGCCAACAAACATACACACCTCTCTTTCAAGTTCTATTTCATCCCAAGAGTTTTTCTATTGGAAAATTACCAGTAAAATAGTACAATATTTTAAGTCTCTTCAGTCAACAATGATTCGTGATACCTTCAATCATACCCACTAACTTGCTGTGACATGTACTAGATTTGGGCTATTCAGGCATTCAATAAACATTAGTAAGAAAAAATAAATAAAATAAATAAACATAAGAGTAAGAAAAAAGAAGAAGAAAGGGAAATTCTGCTGCAACTTTTTTTTTCCACACAGACCACCATTAATACAGTATGTGAGAGGTAAAAACCAGAGAAATAAAAAGAATTTAGAACATTTATAATCATCTCACATCAGGCATATAAACCCTTAAGATGAAAATCCTTCTTAATTGGTTTTTAGAGCTACTCCTGAAATTTTCATATAAGTACCTCCTAAATTAAAATTTAGCCCTGTCTTTTAAAGATAAAATTAAAAATTACTGTATCTCATAGTGAATTACCTCTCGAAATTGGACTGTTAACCTATGGTGCACACATCGTCCTACTGTATCACTATTACAAGGATGTCCTCTATTTCATTAAATGTAGTATGTGTAAAAAATGGCTATCATTTTTTTTTACAGCAAAGAAAAAAGTCAAATGCTTTCTTGTAGAAATCTTTTCTGGGCATTTTGGCAAGCAACTTTTTTCTGAAAACAAACAAACAAACTTTATTTCCCGAAAGTATTACAATATAACTCTAAATGAAAAATCACATACACATGCAAAGCAAACTATGCTATTTCTTGACTTCCCAATTCTTAATGACACTCTAGGCAAGACTTACAGTGTACAGAATCACAAAACAATGGAACACAATTCAGCGTACTTGACACAGCCTCTACTCTGACTGGAGTTAAAGGAATTTCATTCCTTGGCTCAGTTACAACATTCTGCATTAACAATTATTTTGCAAAGCTAGACTATGCTTTAAACAAGAGAAGGTACTTAATGGGCCACTGGGTACAGTTCATGTCTGAACTCTCACAGTGACAAACAGGTACTTTCTGCATGACTGCATATTCTCTATGATCTGCAAAGTAAACAATTGAGTAGGTAAATAAAGTTTAGACTTTTTTTTAAAAGACCCAAACCACACAAAACACAAAAACCATCAATATACCTGTGAAGAATTATCTTAAGTCTCTCTTCCTGATGTTTTTGTCAAAGTACACTAATAGACTACAGTAAAAATGACAACACAGACTACATTTTTTGACACACTCTGAAGGAAAAAGAAAAGATTTCTAAGGTACGAGGTATTTCTAAGTGTTGTTTATTACCTCTTACTCTCCCCCTTCTTGGGGTTTAGACCAAGACCTAAGTCTTCATAAAGTTTTTCTTCAACTACACCACTCACAAGTGGAAAGCAAAATCTCATAGTAGAGAAACATACTCTTATGTGACCTAACTATTGAATGATACCTGTAAAAAGACACCTGAGCACTATCCCATGTGCCTCCTGGCTCCAGAAGCTTTCAGACAAATCCAATTCACTGTTCTATCCTTTCATTTCCCACAGCTACAAGAGATAAAATACTATCCACAGTCGACTTCCTTGGGTGTTTGAGATTCTTGGGGGAAACAAAAAATGAAGTGAACATATTTAATACCATAATTCTTTCCTTGTAGTTCTTTTCTAGCCAGTGTGAGAAGCCCCTAATAGAGCATTACCAGGGCAGTTTTTGACATAAAAAAATATTCAATTGCATATCATATCTACATATTCACCAAATATTCTCAGTGTTCACACATTCTCTAAATATAGTCAGGTCTCGAATAACATTTTCTTTATATTCTAAGGGTACTCTTTTAAAGTGTAGCTATTCTATAATAACTACTTAC
>NW_007726987.1:306702-309970 GCF_000696425.1 Galeopterus variegatus | reverse complement strand
ACTGGATAGCATGAAAATAACTCAAATACTGATATCTTCACCGATTGATAGAGCCAGTATGCCCCAGTTCAATGTTTGCAGAGGCCTCCTTAGGAAGTACATACTTTAGCATTATTATGGCTTCTCATATATTCTCATGGTCAATTCACAGTTTCTTCTTCACTCATTCTCCTTCTGGAAATACACAACTACTTGCTTAGCCTGTTCTCCAGGCACAGATACTTCAATGCTGTCCCCACTACCTTCCCAAATGCTTTTGCCTCTTAACCTTCCACCAGCCACCAGGGCCCCTTGCTCTACTTCAGTACCCCAGACCACCCTCTTCTCTACTTTCTTCTTTCCTGACCATCAGCCAAGAAAGTCATTGTACCAGGTGAAACACATCTTAACCCTGGCATTCTTTGGTCCTCACAGCTGTCAACTCCTCATTTATTCATTCATCGTTGATTGTGAACAATACCCCACCCACAGGGCCATCTTGTCTTCTAGAGCCCAATCCTGTAAGATCAACTCTCAAGGTCGTCTGTAAGTGGCTTTTAGATTTTGGTGGTTTTAAATGCCTCATAAGAATTCAAGGGTCTCCCCTTTAAAAACCTCCCTTATTTCCATCTTATTGGTTTCATTTAGTTGGCACTCACTTTTTAACTCCTCTTATAAGCCAGCCCCTGTGCTAAGCTCTCTACACATATCAACTCCTGTTAATTATCACAACCTCATGAGGTAGGCACTGTCTTCAGCTGCATTTTACAGATGAGGACACTGAGGCAGAGACAAGTAACTTTCCCAAGGTCGTAAAACTAGGAAGTAGCAAAAGCAGAATCTGGTCTCAGGCAGTCTGGCTTCAGAGCCTGTGCTCTGCCCATGCATTAGCACACTGCCTCTCAGCTCCAGTGCCACCTGCCATGCCCCCTATCTCAAACTGAAAGCCAGCGCTTCTCCTTCCCTCTCCTCCGGTTACGATTTACCCCTGTGGTGTCTGTGCCCTGTTATCCTATACATCACCTATTTTTTTCTGAAATGTACACCTTTTTCTCCTCCAATGCCAGGGCTCTTTCCCCTATGCCTGCCCTTAAGCAGTTGTATATTCTTCCCTTCCATACACTGGCTGTGATCAGGTCTCTTTTCATTCACTGCTAGACTTTTCTTGAATAATAGCTCTACTCATGCTACTTCATTCTTGTTATTGTCCGATTTCTGCTTAACATGGAAACACTGGCTTCTATCTATTGGAACAATTCTTTGAAAAGTAACCTGTCACTTCTTAATAAGTTGAACAATCAGTTATCATCAGCCTTGACTTCTCACCACTATCTTACCTCCTTCAATACCATCCTCTTGAAACACCTGCCCCTTGGGTTCCATGCACTACCCTGGCCTGGTTCTTATCTTTTTTTCCTTGCAGACACTTCTTCCTTTACCTCCATCACTTGCCAAAAAGTGTGCCTCAAGCTTAATCCTTGGTCTGCTGTGTTTGGGTGTGACAATATCCATTAGACTGACAATTCTCAAAATTTAGCATGCATCAGAATCATCTGGACAGCATCTTATAACTCTGGGGCCCCAACCCCCGAATTTCTGATTCAGGTTGTCTGAAATTGTTCACAAGAGCTGATCCAGCACCACACTATGAGAACCATTGTATTAGAAATCTCCTTCATTATCATGTTTTGAATTCCCTTTTTGTGTGTGTTTCACTCTCATGTTTCCTTCTCTAGATCTGCCTTCACTCTCAAACCTCAGTCCTGAATCTCCAATTAGAGTTATTTGATATTTTCCCTTGGATGTTGCTCCTCTCAAATGACACAGCAGAGTTGAACTCATCATCGCCCCTTTTTCCCTTCTCTGAAAACATTTCCAGGGCAGAAGCCAGTCAGGTAGTGAAATGGATATAGGGTGGACACTACAATGACCTGAGGAACTCAAGCCCCAACTAAATGGGTACCTGATTTTTAGCTCCAGCCATGGTTACAATGAAGAAATATAATACCAGCATTGCCAGGCCTTCTGATTTTTTGGGTTTTTTTGAAAAAAAATCTTGATTTTTTTAGGCAAATTTCCCAACTTTTCAAAGTGGGCTTAGAGATTTTGTAAAGCAATGTGAACATTAAACAAAATAGATTTTCCCAGTAGACTGAGCCTGAAGACTGCAAGTTTGTGGCCATGGAACTGATGCCTTCCAGTCTTCCCTTTTCTTTCTAAATATATACAAGGCCCTTCAAAGCTAAACTGCATGCTCTTTCTTGATCATGAGTTATTTCCCCTGAATCTGAATAGCTGTTATGCTCACAGCCTGTATAAAATCACCTAGCATTTAATTTACTTTTCTTTTTTATTTTATAATATTGTCTTTTCCCATGAGATTGTCTCTTCAACCAGATCTTTACTTTAAAGGAGCCTAGATAACATTTTATGCTGCTCTGATCATCCCCAAAGTATCTAGTAAAGAGCTTGATGCATAATAAACCTCCATGAAAGTCTGTTGAGTTTTCAGTAATTTTTATGGACCTGACAAGTTTTTCCAGATCAGAAGCATCTACTGATAACTCGACTACATGTATATACACATGCATATGTATATTGCATTAATTGAGCACTTGCTATGTGACACAGTATGTGAATTATTTTATTTCAAATTCTCATACCCACCTAATAAGTTGCTATTATTTTCCTTTTTTTAAAGATGAAAAAACCAAAGTTAGTTACTTGCCTAAGTTCACACAGCTCTTAAGTTGCATTGCTTAGATTTAAACTCATGTCCTTTGGCTGCAAAATCCCCACTCTTTCCTTGATTTTGCACTGTCCCTAATGTATAGTGAATAAACCCAGATAAATCAGTCCTCTGGTCAATCAAGAGGCCACAAAACTGCTCATAAGTTTTTGGAAATGTTGGACATAATTAATCCCCTAAAATGCAGAAAAATGACCAATATTCTTTGGAAATAGTACATCTGGACATTTACCAGTCATTGTTAGAACTCACTTCTAAAGAAACTTAATCCTTACAGAAGCTTATGGCTTCACAACATATAACACATTCTAGTACAACTGTATATCTACATCAACTGAATGCATAATGAAAAACATAGCTTTGCAGCTGAATTTACATTTACTATTTGGGAAAGACATCAAATCTCAGATTCTGAGAATCCTGACATCATCTGCAGTCTCAGTAGTATTTAATAGAAAACTCCACCAAAGGTGCAGCATATGTCCCCATTTTCAGGGCCACATTTCAGTAGCAGTTTATAACACACTCTTGGTGCTATGA
>NW_007726987.1:286832-306063 GCF_000696425.1 Galeopterus variegatus | reverse complement strand
ATGTTGAAACCCTATCACCAATGTGATTTGGAGGTAGAGCCTTTGGAAGTGGTTAGGTTACAAGGGCAGAGCCCAGGCATTCACCAGACACTGACTTCTCTGGTGCCTTGAACTTGGACTTCCTGGTTTCCAGAACTGTGAGTACTAAATTTCTATTGTTTAAATGTCACCCCGTTTATGACATTTTGCTATAGCAGCCCAAATAGACTAAGACAACTGGTTTCCACTGTATCTGCCAGTGCAATTTCAAAGCACATATTAAGTTCTCAGAAAAGTTTTCTGTTGCTATTGTTTTATCTTCCACTTTGCAACGTGGCAAAGTGCATATTCTACTGATAATGATACATTGCTTTTTATATCTATTTGAACTCATTTACTTCATTTTGTCCAAAAAGAGAGTGAGCTCTAAAATCACTCAAGGGCCAAACTAAGAAATAGTTTTAAAGTTCTTACTGTCAAATGTTTTATGGAATTGTATTATTTTAAAACTACAAAGACATTCAAGGAAAAAAAATGGAGGTAAAATATTAAAAGAGAAATTTTACATAGTATAGCCACTGCTGTAGGCTTTTAATGGATACATGGTTTTTAATATTGGTATGAATAAGTGTGCAATGCAAAGAATTCAATGATGTATTTTCCAGGGAGATTTGTCTGTAAAAGAATGATAGTCTTGGGCTGTCTATGGAATTTTTTTGAGCTTTACAGCACTTAAAAACACACTTCTGTGATTAAGTAACACAAGAATGCAACTGCTTCATTTAGAAGAATCAACCCACAAAGGGCAAAATACACAAAGCCATATAATGTAGAAAGAGGTAGTTCCATGAAAGTAGTTTTCATTTTTTTAAAGCTCACACATACAAAAAGCAGAAAAGATGAAATTAAGCCCAACTTTAATTTAAAATAACCCTCTTTTCCTTAATTCTGAAAACATGTGAGACACAAAGTAGAAGAGAACACAACCATTTTTGTCAAAACACCAATCCCTTTGTATTAAAATTTGTGCATCATATTGGATAAAGCTGCTCTGTATCATCTCAAAAGATCAGCCTTTGTGGAACTATACCTGGAAGTCTACTGTCCAGTGTGTACTCAAATAATTCATGGTAACATAATCAATGGTGCAATTCAATTACTTATGTGAAAATTACTGGCATTATTGATGCTCTGTACTATCCATGGTACTTTTAAAAGTATGTGTAAAATGTATGTAAGCATCTTACTGGGGAGGTGAGAAGACTTAATAGAACAGTGCATGTTAAGCATTCCAGTTCAATGACTGGCTTATAGTAGATGCTCAAAAGCGGTAGTTGCTGGGTGACGCACAATCTTTCAATTGCCTAATGGTCAGAAAATTCAGTCTGATGTTATAATTAGATTCTGTAAGGCATAATCGAGAAAGAAAGTAGATTGCAAAATCTGTGTAATGCTGTCTCAACTCAAGTATTAGTGACTTCTGATTCATTCATTTGCCTTAATCCTTCCCACTGTTACTGTACGTGTACACACCTCCTGCGTGCATTTTTTGTTTATTCCCTTGGGGTGGGTGAGGGGTGTTTTGCAAGACAAAGAACAAACCTATGACACTTTTTCAGTCTAGCCACTTGGGAGGGGCATGGGCTAAAGAGAAAATGCAAGAAAAACTCAGCTGCTTCCCACATGCTAGGAAGAATATAATGTCTCTTATGGATTATTTTTACCTAATGAACTCTTATTTGATAAGCTTTAATATATGTCTCCAATCTCTACCACAAGGTCCCCACATGATGCTCTCAATATGACATAATATTTGTACTCTCACAACCCAAATTTCTGTTCTCATATTCTCTTGAAACACCTATGACTAGGAATCTTTGCATTTAAGCAGAGATCATAGCACATAATACTTAAGGGGAGACATCATGATTTATACATCTCTATGATGCAAAGTGTATCTACACCTAGTAGAAATACAGGAAACATTTGATGATGCAGTAATGTTTCTCCAGGAAAGATAAGACTGGCTCCTCTTACTGTGGAGCAAGTAAGAAAAAAAAAAATTATTAAAGCTAATCACTTACTGACAAATGTGTTGTGCTTGATTAATTATTATTCTTATTTTTTTGTATTTAATTGTGCCTTGAGAGTCCATTACAGACACTATTTACACCATAATAAACTCTTCATTATCATATATGTATCACTTTGCTCAGCTGGGTTGCAATATTATCTCAGTGAAAAATACAAGAATATTATTATGTTTGAATAGTCCTTTGGCCCTTCACAATGCTTTGTATATCTCTTTTATGCTACATCAGTCTGGAGAGATACTAAATTCAGTCTCTCTATCTAGTCTGTATTCTCATCAATCCCCATAGTTTGCCCCTAAATCCAACCAAATTTAATTACTAGAAGTTTCTAGAATGTTCCCTGCTATAATGCAATTCCATAAGCCAAGACTTTTCTTCCTTTCCTCCTGCCTCTTACTTCCTTTTTGTCGTTTTTACTTCCTTTGCTCTAATATCAGTTTGACTGTCTCCCCCAGAATGACATCACTCAACATCTTTCTTTTAGCTAAATTAGGAGCTTCTTCTCTGCCAGGATGCCCAGTTCTACCTCCATCATAACACTATCCCCACTCTATGGTAAGCACAGTTTTAATTCAGAGAATTACTTGAAAACATAAACTGTCTTTCTTGTTTGTAATGCCCAGTCATCACACAGAACACAACACAAAATAGATGTTCAGTAAAAGTCATCAAATAGCTAATGATGAGGATGTTAATCCTATGCAAATAATCAGCTTAAAAGAAAACTTAAACTTGAAACTTTATTCTGTTAGACCCACAACATATAAAATTATTAGGGAAGCTGTGTTTCTTTTTCCTTGTATCAATGCCTTGTACTAAAAACACTGTTTACAAATATAAGAATGCTCAAATACTCATAATAGAATGGATAAATATATTGGGTTTATTTAAATGATGGAATTCTATACCAAGATGAGAATGACAAACCAGAGCTACAAGCAACAGGGTGGATGAATCTTCAAACAGTGTTGGGCAAAAGATACCAGAAGGACCAAAGTACATGTCATATGATTATATTTCTATCAATTAATATAATAGAAGGCAGGCTACTGGTTAACCTTGGAAATAGTTAGCAAGTAGAAGGGGCCTGAAGGATTTTTGCTATGCTCGTCATGTCCTGTCTTATGATTTGGCTCCTGACTACATGGATGTGTTCAGTTTCTGAAAATACACCAACCTGTACACTGATGATTAGTGCACTTTTCCAGCTATTTGACATTTCTCAATAAAACATTCAAAAATTAATAGCATTGGTGGTGTAAGCTAACAATATTTTCTAATGAAGAGAAGCTATATGGACATAGAGAAGTAAAAAATGCTTCCTACCCATCATCCTGCCAGAAAGTTTTACTGTTATGTTTAAAGTCTCTAAAATCCTTAATTTAGAACCATTTCACACAGGCTGAATGAGGAGAAAATATACAAGCAAAAGTACAAATTAGGGATGAGAATAAATTGTCAGTCAACATATTGGATTTTATTGTGTAAAGAGACTTTTCACTGTATCAAAGGATAGTAATTAAGAAAAACACAACTCCCCCGATGTAAAATTATTTACAACAATGAAAACAGTAGTTTTGAGAAGTGGATAACATATGCCCTGTATACACATACATACATTTATTTCTTGTAAATAAGCCTGATTCCATTGCCAGGTGGGTTCCCTTCAGAGCTACATGATTTTTTTCCAACTGGATCATCATGGGTTTCATTGTGCTGTGGTTACAGATGTGCACTATGCAATGGAATTCACCTCCCAACAAGATGTAATATATTCTGCTCAGGAAGTGGCCTCTTGTTCATTTATCTTAACATTAGCCATGGGTAAGTCAAAGTAAAAGTTGATATGTTTAGGTGGTACATACTTTTCATATGCCATGGGAACATAATTGGTTCCACTTTTCTTAACATTAAATGTAATGAAAAGCTACATTTCATGCCCATAAAATCGAAATTCTCTTGATATGTTTAGGTGGTACATACTTTTCATATGCCATGGGAACATAATTGGTTACACTTTTCTTAACATTAAATGTAATGAAAAGCTACATTTCATGCCCATAAAATCGAAATTCTGTAACAGTGTTCAGCTCACTCTCACTGGAGCACTGACATTATAATAAGTTGATTATTGTTTCAAATAGAGAGAGAATACACCTTATAAAATCAAACTTAGAAAATGTGGAAAAAACAGAAATATAGAAATTGTTTATAATCCCACCACACAAAGACTTGCTATGTTGGTTAATTCCCTTTTCTATATAGTTTTCTTGTTTGTGTGTTTCACATTGTTGTAATCACACCACACAATTTTGTATCTAGAACTAATACTTTTAATAACTTCCTACATAACTTTTAAGTATAAGCAATGCCAAAAGCAATGTATATAACATACAGATTCTGTCAGTGTTAGAAAAATTTTACAGGGTAGGCCACACACACAAACAAGTAAACAGAAAGTAAGTAGTAATCATCACCGGGTGGTTTATAACTTACACACTTACAAAGGAATTTTTACTGTTATCATTATCATTATTTACTAAATTTGTTTATTGATTAATTGATTGTGAATAGTTGCTAAATACCAAAGAATGTCCTCAGGAATGTATAGGTGGCAACTCATTCAATTCATTTTTACTGCCTGTTTTGTTTCAAGTATTTGAATTTTAGGTGTGTTAGCATTCCAGGGTATGTTAGCAAACCAAGAAATTTCAAAAGGATACAGGTGTTAGCAGCTGACACCTATCAATGCATAAGGGACTTCCTGAAGCTCATGAAAAAAATGGAATTAAAATATAATACAATCTCTCCATGAACTTTTTGAAGACCCCTTGTTTATGTCTACCAGCTATTTGATAATTAGTATTGCCATAAATATCTTTTCATCTAACATTTATTGCTTCCTTCTAGAAATTACATGTTTCTCAAAAACCTAAGATCAGAAAGCATAGATATCCATGTGTGTGTGTGCACTCGCGTGTGCACTTATAGAAAGGCCTCTTTCCACAGCTTCCATAGTGTAGTCACAAGCGACTAAATTTAATCTTGTTTGAGAAATAACTCATATCTCTATTTAAAGTTGTCAATACACTGCAAGAATTCATGCACTGTACATAAGTGACATCTCTTCTGAAGACTTAAAGGAATTTTTTAAAACGATAGAACTTCCATTTTATATTAGATGGGTGCGGGGCATTTTAAAGTATTTACTATCACATTACATTTTAAAAACAAACAGACATTTAAAAAGCTTACAACATGCATCGCTTATCAAGGTCTTTTTCCATATCACGCTCAAAAGGTAAAAGTTTGGAGTTATTCTATGATTTTTTTTTAATTTGGTTTATTTCTATCCAAACACCGTCCTGTTTTGTGTTGTAAGTTATTATAATTCAGTATATTTAATTATTGTAATTTAAATTAAATATAATCACTACAGTTATTATACCACTATGTTTTCTAAATATATTTTTAATTATATATTATATTACATTTTCATCTCATATAACTTGGTTATTAAATTATATATTACATAATAATTTATATATAAATTATATAAATATATGAATATATTTATATATGCACAAATATTGAATATGTAAAATTATTTATAGCATATGTAAAAGATATAAAAAATTTAAAAGGTAAATGCATCACAGAGCTTACAAAATACACTGTTGCTGTAGTTGTGAAATGCTTGCTTGCCTCTGTTCAATCCCATCTGCTGAACTTTCCCCATAAACAACTACTTTCCCTTGCTTCTCTCTATTGGGTTATATGTATATATTACTTATGCTTGCCTATGTTAATACTTTATTTAAATGAACCATAATTTGCATATTTTGCTGCAAATCATTTTTTAACTTAATATTTTTAATCATGAATTCAACCATGCCAAAATACACTGTTGCTGTAGTTGTGAAATGCTTGCTTGCCTCTGTTCAATCCCATCTGCTGAACTTTCCCCATAAACAACTATTTCCCTTGCTTCTCTCTATTGGGTTATATGTATATATTACTTATGCTTGCCTATGTTAATACTTTATTTAAATGAACCATAACTTGCATATTTTGCTGCAAATCATTTTTTAACTTAATATTTTTAATCATGAATTCAACCATGCTGGTGCAAGGGGCTATGACTGTGTTATTTTCACCAAGATTATTTATCATATCTCCTGTCGGTTTTCAGTTAGGATTATCCACAAACCCCATTTTATTTTTGCCATTATAAACATTGCTGTTATTAACATTCTCATATCTATTTACTGGTACAAATGTGCAAACACTTTACTAGGGCATATGTTCAGGAGTGGGATTGCTGAAGTATGCAGAAAAGCTTATTTATCATATCTCCTGTCTGTTTTCAGTTAGGATTATCCACAAACCCCATTTTATTTTTGCCATTATAAACATTGCTGTTATTAACATTCTCATATCTATTTACTGGCACAAATGTGCAAACACTTTACTAGGGCATATGTTCAGGAGTGGGATTGCTGAAGTATGCAGAACACATGTTTTCCAAAGTGGTTGTTTCACCAGCAGAATAATAATTTCTCCACAACTTATCAATGTTTAATGTCACAAACTTCTTTAATATGTACTAACTCTTGAATTAGAATGTTATAATTATTTGTAAGATCTCTAGATTTTACAGATTAATAAACAATATATTAGTGAAACTTGTTGGACAAATCTAAGTCTTGAGTCATGAACTGGTTCAACACAAGTTCTGATTTTCAGAAGAGACAAATGTTTGTGATGTTATGTTTCACCATCTTTCTATAATTCACCATGCTTTGAAGAAAAATCTTGAGAGTGTGTGTGTGTGTGCACGTGCACGCATCTCTGACTATAATACTGACAAAAATAGAACTGAAAAATGACATTATCCAGAGAGCACCCTTATTTCCAAACACTTGTTCCTTAGATGGTTCTGTCTCCACAAGATTTTGGTTAATTTAAGGCAGTTTACATTAGGTCTGGAGAAGATTCCTCTAGCTTAGAAAATTAATTTCATATGAAATAAACTAGTTAGGAGAGTATTGAAATAATTCAAATAAATATTTAACAGTAAAAATAAAACTATGTTTTCTGGTGTTATCATGGAGATAAAGTTAGGAGATGAAGTAAATGTTCATCTTAATTCAAATTATTTCTTAAATATTCCATAAGATGTTAAAGGACTTTCTATAGTGGAAAGACCAAAAGTTACTGTATTCTGCCAAGTACTCAGAATAAGCCACTTAACTTATTCCAGATTAGGTTAATTCCACATGATGTTTTTCTAAGTGTAATGGCTACATTTAAAGCTGAGCCTTTCTAGAGGTAACATGTGGGTATTGTGTGTGGTTATCTAAACAAGCTTAAATTTCATCAAACCACAAGCCTTCTGGGGGACCCACCACCACAAATGTCAAAGGACTTGTAGATCTTCTGACCTGCCCCTTTTTTTGAAGGATGGGAAATTTCAAGAACATAGACAAGTTTAGCATACATGTTGCTGACAGACTCCTATGTTCATTTAAAAACCATAAAACGAACAGAAGCAACCCAATTTATGAAATCTTGATGACCCTGAAATCACTTCCACTAGCATGTATATTTCTGTATTATACATAGATGAGACCATATTAATGTGGAGAAACAAAACAGGTGAAGGGGTCAACTGTATTCTTAGAAAGACTGAACTTTAGCTAACAGGCAAAGAGTTCGAGTCATGTTTTCATTATCATGTCTTATGACCTTGATATTTAAAGTGTGTTCTATAGAGCAACGGCATTGGCGTCACCTTGAGCTTCTTAAAAATGCAGAACATGAGGTTCCCCTTGACCCCCAGACCTACTTAATCAGAATCTGCATTTTAACAAAATCACCAAGGATTTCATATGCACATCATTGTCTGAAGCACAGTTTTATGATTACACACACACATGCGCCACATACACATACAAAGTTATGAAATTCCACGCATTTTTGAACCAAAAAACTAGGAAGAAATCAATTTCATATTATGAATCAAGATAACTTTTCAAGTTCGGAAAACTCTGAATGTAGCAAAGCTGAAGAAGCTAAAAGGTACATTTGAACTTTTCATGAGGCTCTGGTTTTCTTCCCTTTTTTCAAGATTTTGTACAGCTTTCAGCTGATATATTCCCATAACCTACAGCTAATATATGCACACATTTCATGGTATGCCAAAATTTGGGCAAAAAGCATTTTGATCAAGCCTGGAGAATTCTGTAAAATATGTAAGAAAAAGTAAAGCCTAGCTTAGAGAATGCGAGAACTCTTCACAAATTTAATTATATGTTTTCACTAGGCCTAAAATTTTCCCATAGCCTTTGGTCAAACAAATTTAGAGTAATCTAGTGGAAATGGGATATGTGTTATCAAGACTAAATCAATGCCAGTCTCATGTAAATAAAGACTTAGGGACACAGAGCCAAATTTCACTGGCACCCTTTATTAGTATCTGTGAATACAATGGTAATAAAACAATTAAGCAAACATTCAAACTGCACAGAGAGTTAAAATAACAGTGCAATTATTACCTAAATCACAGATTAAGAAAAAAATAAGTCCAGCTCTGTCTGTATATAAACAGTGCTTAATTTGTTATTGTGTTGAGCTCTATGTGTGGGTGCCTTATGTCTGACATGCCGTTCAGCCTCCTGCTTTCTTAAGTAGGTTTTACTGTTAAATTATGGCTCAAATTAACCAACATGCCAGTACACCATGATATTAATCTCCCAAGTATTCAATCACTTAACAATAGCATCATTATTCTGAAGAACTCTGCTTGCTCAGTGTTTGTTCATGTTTTCAGATGTTTCATTAAGAGCAATTTTATTTCAAAAGAATTCAAAAGCTGTGCAAATGCATGATCTAAAAGAAAAAAATCTTAAATATTTAATCTTCCAAAGGAGGGATAAAAAGATAAACAATCACTATGCCTGTGAATTCAAACTGTTTTTTTTTTTTTTAAATTAAAGCATTTGGGAGAGTTCATAGAGAGGGCATTCGAAAGGAGAGTGGAAGCACAGAAGGCTGAACTCTGCTTTTCATGGAGAAATCACCAACTTCCAGGTATGTGCTTCATCAGTTGCCATAGCTCAGCTGCTGTTGCAGCAGTGTACGTCTCCTGCTTATTACATATCTACACTCTTTAATTGGTACTGGTGTGCAGAAATGAGTATAATCACTGTATCAGAAATGGCTTATTCTTCAGACTACTGATTTTTATAGTTCATTAACAACATTTCTCAAGGGGCATTCATATTGAATTTTGACTTCCAGAATGACCACAAAGAAACAGCTATAGGCAGTGAGTGAAGTCCTGTGGTGGACTCATGCTGATCCCTGAATCATATCCAAAAGTTGTGAGCCCAGTATTTCCAGGACGTGCTGCTTACACAGCTGTTTAGATGGCCCAGGGCAAACCAGAATGACCAATCTTTCTCTCCCAATTCATTCCACCATAATACACCCAGATCCAAATTAGGATGAAATTTAAGAATATAAAATAACAAAGGATATATGTTAGATGACCTAAAAGTGATTTCAGAATTTGCATGACTGAAAGAACACATAAGGAAACTTAATTTTAAAAAGTCAATAATATGAACTCGTTGCTTTGAAAAAATAAATCCCCTGGATAGCGATGATTTCTGTTGTTGAAAACACCTCTTTAAGAACCTTACATAAAGTATTCCAATTAAAAAAATTTTTCACCATGTAGATACCTGAACCTATAAATACAAAGTATGTGTTTCTGAAAGGCCTCCAGGCTCAGGGGACTCACTAGATATACAGAAAACAAAAAATATTTCAAAGAAAATGTACATACCCCTCTATTTTGATTGCAAATCATAAAGCCTTTTAAAAAGATAAACACAGACCACCCAATAGGCCAGAGATAATAGAAGCCACTTTTCTGGAGGAACATATTAACTATTTATTATTAATTATTTAAGTGCTATAGTGTTCCCATCTCCAAATATACACTTGTAGTTAGAAACAGTCATTAAAATGTATTGCCTAACTACTAATGCTCAAGCATTATACCATGAAGCTGGCACAGTTAATGACAATAAATCCATTCACTGACATTTATGTCTTTTACTCATGTGACTTCTGCTGTGGGTTTTCAGAACACAGGAAGAAGCAACCAGATTCATATTTTCTCCTCCCTATCTTTAAAACCCCTTGTGTTATCGCCATCATTTATTGTGGGCCCCATACACTCTTTTAGAGAAATGAGGTTGAGCTAGATAGGTAGATGTATGTGTTTATCACTGTCATGTTTATTATTTATTATTCATTTATGCATTTTATAACTATATACCTAGCACCTTCTATATTCCAGTCATTGTCCTTGGAATGTAGAGATAAATTAGATCAGAGTTCTGTCCCCAAATTGCATACCAACTAAGGTAGGCTCATGACATGAAAATAAATCAGTCCAATGTGGTGTTAATGGTACTGAGTGGCTATAATTGAAGTACACAGGATGAGACTCCATGAGAAACAGAGGCAGGTGTGGATACATCCATGCTGGAAGCTAGGAATAAGGCAGGGATGAACAGAGGAAGACATGTTTCAAAGGCTTCCCAGAGAAAGAAGCACCTTATCCAAGTCTCAGAGATGTGAATTTTGTTTCTTCTAATGAACAACATTCAACCTATGATGTTCATCAATAGCCTTGTGGCCCCTGACAGTCATGGGAGATCTCAGCCCATCAGCCAAATATTTCTTTGGTGCAGTTAAGTATACCAAGTGCCAAAGATATTAAAAAAAAAAAAAAAATCTTAGACAAGGTCCCGGCATTTAATTGTTTCTAGTTTACCTGAGAGTAACCACAGCTTGAACGATGCATTTGAAAGTCCTAGTCAGCTAATGATCTGACACCTTCAAACTCACATTGGATATTTTAAAGGAGAGGTTTGGGGTATTGGAGGGCAAAGGGGGAGAGTGATCCTCAACTTAACCTCTGCTGTTTTGAGCAAATGCCTCTTTGACAATCTTGAACCAAAACAAACACTCTGCAGTTGGGGGTTGAGAATCTTTTCTCATACCCTCTTGGGACCTGTCCTCCTACCTCCTATTCTCACTGGCTGAAATCACAGCCTTTCTCACAGCTTTCTTCATTTTCTTTTATTTCTTTATATTTTAGAAACCCTTAGAGCCCTCGTTCGTGGTCACACTGATTTTGCACTGAATTGTCCTCAATTTTCTCACAAGTTATTTAAGGGCTGCAGGTGTCCAAAGAGGAATAAGATCACTATAGACCTTGGAGGTCTCAAAGACCTTTATTATACATTGTGTCGACAATGTTTCATTGGTCCACAGGGGGAACTGGGTGGCTGTCAATTCTGAATTGTACTTTGATATGTGGAATATAAGGCAGGGCAGCATCCTGTCACCCAAGAATAGATAAGGCAACAGGATAACAACCTGTTTTGTTTATTTAAGTTCCACAAGATAGTTCAATGTAGAGTGTAGTATGGGGTTAGGTTATGCAGTAAAGGAAGGTGAAATGCAGAGAGTCACCAATGCCAACCACAGTGCATTTCTAAGTAACGAGGATGTCCATTCCCTACTGTGTCCTGGACTAACACTAAGTGTTCCAGCTGCTAGGACCTAGGGTAGTGCCATACAGTCCCTTCTCTTTGAGTTCTTACTTTCACACTGTTTCTAGGCCTGGGAAGAAACATAACTTGCCTCTGAAGAATGATTCAAGGACCACACGCAGCTCTAGATTTCAACATATTTACCCCAACCATCTCAAAAGCTAGATGTATACATATTTAAGCCAAATATTTGAAAGGTATTTCCCAGAAAGTTAGGGCTGTGAAGTGGCAAATTTACCATTTTTCATTGCTAATCTAAAGTTATATGGGTATAGGTACACATACTCATTGCTTCTTTACCTGAGAGCACCAATGACACTCAAAGATCTACCTAAAAATAGGTTAAATATGAACAAATCTGTGATTGTATTGCATAAATGCTCTGGAGGCACATATCACCCAAATATCACTTTGTCATTGAAGTCTTTCTCTGAGGGTTCTCTACTCTCCAGCTTAAATCAGACCCCTTTAAAATGTACTCTCATAGCATTCTGGACTTTTCTTCTACAGATTTTAGTTGTTTCATGTCCATCTCCTTTTATTAAACTTAAAAAATTCATAAAAACATCATAATATCTTTATTGTTGCCCTTTGATTTCCCAACACCTAACATAGCAACATCATATAATAAGCACCGAATACAAACTTGTTGAATGAATGACTGGAGTTTGTATCTAAAAAACTGTATCTGTTTCAAAAAAAAGTTTTAATTTTTCAATTTAAGTCTTGGTTTTCCTAAGCCATTTTGTGTTTCCAAGCAAAAGAGCAATAATTGAAGAGCTCTAATAGGCAAAAATCCATCCCTCTAGGTTATGACATTATCATTTTCAACAATCCCACTGTGGTAGTGATCTACAAATATATATTTTGGCACGCATTAAAAATAGTTTTATTTATACTGTGAAAACAAAAAAAAGAGAGAGTAGGGGTAAAATAAGTGTTATATTCACGCTAAGTGCTGGGTAACACTGGGAAAAGCAGAGAGAGTGGGTGGCATTGTCCCAGAAGTGACATTTAAGAAGCAATCAAAAGAACTAAGAAGGAGTAGCCCGAAGTCTAAAGCCAGGCAGCTGCCAACAATTTGGCCTAGACTGCCCAGAAAGCTTAATAAATGGACAACAGAAGTAAATGAGAATACGACATGCCATCCAATTAGCAGATGATATATGATAGTGTCCAGGCAAAAAAGTAGCCAGTGATTTATAATTAACTGTTTGGAACTGACAACAAGATTAAATGAATAAATGGCATAGATTGAAGACAGCCTCTCCCAAAAGGAGGTATGCAACCTGAAGCTGAGGTTAACACCATTGAGAAAGGGTCCGTAGAGAAATGGGATCTAACCTAACAAATGGAGCCATAATTCGGGAATCAAATGAACAGTGGTAATTAGGACAGAACCTTCCATAAGTGTAAATCTTTATATTTTATTATGCACTTAATTCACTGTCTCATGGTATATTATCACCCCACATTAAAGATAAATAGAGACTAAGAAAATTAAGTAATTTGCCCCAAATCTACAAGGCTAATAAGTGGCAGGTTTGAACTCAAAAGTTTAGCTTCCCTTTACATGTTTAGATTTCCTTTTGCTATATTCCTAAATATTAAAGGTTCACAAATACCTCACAGAGTAGAAAACCACTTCCTGCTCCTATTATACACGTTTCAAGAGCTCAGCTTTGTACAATGTTGCAATATTACCAAGATGGAGACCTTTCTAATCTGTGTGTGTCAAAGCTTCTTTCTGCAATTGTTACAGTTTGTTTGTCTTTGGAATTGTGTGAAACTAAAGATGTCATTTTGTTGTTTTTGTTGCTGTTGTCTGCACAGTAGAAGAGTCCTGGAGAATGGGCTTTTGGCATAGGAAGAGTCCTGAAGACCTGCAAAGGTAAGGCCATGTGAGGTTCTGGATTTCAGGAAGGGGATGAGAAGACAATAAAGAAAAAGAAATGGGCATGATGCCAAGCACAAGTCTGAAAGGGAAGACAGCTTTAGAGGATGGAGAATCCCTCCAAACTGCAAGCATATTACACAGTGAAAGTGTTCTCAATAGCAGCCTCTGGATGATTCTAAGATAAAACAAGATGCACGAGAAAGGAAAAAGCAGTTAAAATTAAATGTTGAGGTTAAAAAACAACAAAATGAGAAGTATCAAGTTGGGAAATGACAAAAAGTAAGCACAATTTGTGGACTATTTTGCATTCATTTTCTGTTAAAGAAAATCAACTTTGGACTAGAGAAGTTAGATGGAACTGATGGTGAGATCATGAGAGAAAAGAGACAACTGAGTGTAAATTCTCTCCAAAATGAGGTAATGGCAGTTCAGAGAACTTACATTTAAAAAAGTAAGAGGGTCAGATGCACTCGGAGGTCAGCAAATATAAAGGACTAACTCCTGGGAATTAGACACTCCACTGAGAGTCCCATGTGTGTTTGTATCTCTAACTCTGATCGCACCTTCAAGCACTATTCCCACATCGCCAACTGCCTCAAAGGGGGCTGTGAAGAGCATTATTAGAGTTTCTACTCATATTTAGTTTGATTTTATCATATGAAAAAAAATTAAGCATTACTAAATATTTGCTATAGATTGACACGTGTGTCCTCACTTCAGCCCTTCTGTAAGCTAGCCATGTGTCATTTCAGTCAGTGGTACTCAGAGTGGGCTCCATAGATCAGCAGCAGCAGAACCCAGGGGCTTACTAAAAGTCATAGACCCCCCCACCCCCCACTCCAGACACTCTGAATCAGAAGCTAGAGAAGAGGAAGGGGGGAATGAGATACAACAATCTGTTTTTTTAACAAACTCTTCAGGTGATTTCTATGCACACTGACATTCGTTCAAGAAGCACTCATTTAGGGTTTGTCAAGTCTACCGTGTGGACATGTCAATGGTATTTTATGATACTTTATTTTATTTTATTTTATTTATTCTGACCCAGATTAAGAAATAAATTACTTTTGGAGTCAGTATACACAGAAACACAAACAGACATGAATACACACCTGAAACAAACATTTCATAAAACAATACTTATGTTTACTATGAATAAAACACACCAACATTTTGTATTTCATTTTATTGTATTCTAAATCTTACCCACTTGACTTACCCAACTACCCATTTATTGCAACTGACACATTAAAAAACCGTATTGTGTATATTCAGAAAATACTTTGGGATGGTGAACAGACTTTTTTTTTTTATAACTTCTCAATAAATATTGTAGTCAATTTTCATGACCCTTTACCCATTCCTCTTTCCCCCTCCCTCTATCCCTTCCCCCCTACATCATATCTGGATGGTGAACAGACTTCTACCAATGGTATATTGATTTTATTTAGCCTAGAAAAAACTCAAGGTCATTGACATTTACCTTATTATATAAGCAAGTTACCTTATTATAACAGCAAGGCTGTTATGCTGAAGAAGAATTAGCTTTGTTCTGCATGGCAAGATGTATCCTGACTCATTACAAGAAAATACTTCATAAACAACAAGAGTTGATCAACAGTGACATGGAATACATCAGGAGGTGGAGAATACATTTTATTACAAGTGTTCAAGCCAAGCCTGTGGAACACTTTGCACTTGAGTTTTAGATGCAAACTCAAGCTTTAGAAAACAATTTGGACTAGATGTGTCTCAATGCCCACTCTAACCGTAGGATTCTATGGTTCTCTCAGTTCTGGTTCTGTGCTTCATATTAACACATTTCTGGCCTAAATTCTCTGTTGCACTTATCCGAAGGGCCTGTATTACAGAAATGCATCTAAAGCAAAAATGTTTTAAAGCATGCACTGAGCAGTTAGCATACTGCTATGATTATTTCCTTCCCTTCCTCCTGCCCACAAGGTCCTCCTGGGCAGGGTCTTTGCTCTAAACACTTTTTATTCCCAGCACCTGTCACAGAGCCTTAAACATAGCTGGCAATTAGTGAGAGTTTGCTAAATGAGTGAAAGACTGAATGAATAAATATTTCTCATAATGATAAGCCCCTATGCCCAGGAAACAGAAGACAATTTATGAGAAGAATAGGACTTGTCTTTATGGCATCTTAAACAGGTAGATAATAAATAATGCTATTCTTTAGACTTTAGATGATTATTGTATTCTTAAGAAATTGTTTAGCTAATAATAGAACAAAAAGGGCATACAAATCAAGTTTTAAAATTCTAGTCAAGCTCTATTTAATGACACTACTAATCAGGACTACCCTCACCTCTAATAGTAAATCATGATGCACATGCTATTGGACTGTAAAACTGTGGGGGAAGGGATGAAGTTTTAAACTAAGCAAACTAAGCTTGTCAATTTACTTCCTAATGATAATTAAGAAAAGATGATGTGTGTTTATCAATGGACCTTGGAAAGGGCCCTGACTATATATAGGGTGTTAATCACACATTCATCTCTGGAAACAAATGACTTGTAAGTTCTGATCTACTCACTTCAACAGTTCCTTCAGCAGAGAGTCAAATTAACTTACATAAGGGAACAGAGGCAGAACACAATCTCCCGATTGCTGTAATATTTCACTTCCCCACCCAGGGACCCTCCCATCATGATGCAATAGGAAAATTATTAATCGCTGAGAAAAATTTTAGATAAATTGAATAAAAGAAGACATAGCACTAAATGTTATGTAATATGATATACTTAGCTGAAAGTAACACCCTGCTTCCATCTGAGTACTCTTAAAAAACAAAACAACGAAAAAAAAGAACATAGGCAATTAGTAAAACTTAACGTATTGAAAAACAATTTAAATAGCTCTTCTTCCATTTATCCTGTCAAAATTATTAGTAGGTCTTTTATGTAATTCCTATCTAATTGAAAGAATTAACCATGAGTCCCTGTGAACCATGTGTATCTATGTAATATACAGATAAATAATGTATAGGTCATGTACAAGGTAATATACAGATAAATAATGTTTATCTCTGGCTATATTTCTACCGTCAGCACTATGCTGCCTCCAGAAATCTTCACTAGCCTGTGTTCCAGTCACTGTGCTATTTCAATTTATACTGGAAAACACACAGTGGTAAAGAAGAGGTAGTTTTTGTCTGCAAGGAACTTACAGTTTGTTTGGAGGGGAGGCCAACAATTTAAAGATGTCATTATACTGCACTGTGAATTCATTTTACATGAATTAAGCACAAGATGCTATGTGAGAAATTCAGAAAGCCAACTTATCTAATCTGGGAGGAGTCAGGGGCCTCCGAGAGGAATTGGCAAGTAGGTTAGTATCTAAACAGGTAAGTAGGAGTTACCTAAGTAGGAGGGTGTTGGGGAAGGTGGGGCATTTTAGGCAGAAGGAACAGCAGGTATAAAATCCCATAGGCAAAAGACAATATGGCAATAATGGGGACTTGAGGTGAGTTTCTTAATTTTGAAATAGAAAGTGCAAAGTGAGACACAGTAAGAGGTGAGGCTCGAGCAGGAATTGGAGAACTTTCCTGATCTCGAGTGGTATTTGTAACATGCAAGAACTATGGGAACCCTTGAAGGGCTCTGGGCTGTGAGGTGACAATGTGTGGTTGATAAAATGGGAAGTTAGTTCCAGTTGCAATGTGGAGAACAGATTGAAGGGCCTTTCGTAGAGGCAGGGAGAACAGTCAAGAGGCCTTTGCAGTAAGAGATAGCAGGGACCTGCATGAAGGTCATTATAGGAAGGATGAAGAGAAAAGGATGAACAAACTCAGGAGAAATCCAGGACAGGCATGATAGAACTTGGCAGCTGATTGACTGTGAGATGGAGAAAGAAGGACGAGTCAGAGATGTCTGCCAGATCACCGATCTGAGTGAGTCAATCTAATTCTGTGCCAAGTCGTGCTACACGCTCCACACACACTATTTTACCTGTGCTGAAGTGTGACTCTGAGTGTGCCCTGTGCTGTCCCATTCATAATACTGTTATAATGCAACTGTCCCTCAAGGACTATCTCAAAGGACACTTTCCAGATCCTTTCACTTTGATTACACCTTTATCACAGTATTTTATATCCATCATCCTGGTGTGAAAAAATTATTTGTATGAGAGGTCTTCAAAAAGTACATGGAAAGATTCATATTATTTTTAGTTCGATTTTTCCATAACTTTTAAAAGACCCTTGTATACCTATTTAACTCCAGTTCTGTGCCTTCCTTCACCCCTGTATTGTCAGGATTATGCCTTACCATGTATTTCTTATATCACCTTCACACACAAACACTTGACTCTTTAATTGAACACATTTACTTCAAGATGAGAGAGGTGTTTTTTTGTTTTTTGTTTTTTTGAGATTTCTCAAGTATTTATGCACACACATATTTGAGTAATATCTTGGAAATAGAATACCCATTTTTTCCTATTAGAAAAAATCTATTACAGTAAAAATGGTCATTATTTTCCTATGAGTCTTCATGAATGCATCTTTCTAGAATTGTTCATAATCCCACATAGGATAAATAAAAAGATGCATATAATATATCCAGTGGTGCACAGTGGATTGGATAAATTGCAGAGGAAAGTTCCCCAGAGTGAATTATCATCAATAATATATGCATATCCATATTCTGTTCTGACTCAAGCTCATTGCTTTTACTGCAAATCTATTGTGCACATATTTATGCTCGGGATGTGCCTTAACGCATTCTATACTTTATTTTTAGTATAATATTGCATTAACTTCTATACTAGAACAAATTATAGAGGACTACAGTATTTTCCAGAATACACATGTTTTTAAATTATCTCACTTTTCTGAATTAAACACTCAAGATAAATAATGAGTGTTTTGGATATCATAATTTAAAAATAAAGTCTACCTCAAATGAAAGTTTATTGATTACTATTTATAAAATACTCCACAGAAACTAAGTTTTTACACATGTTTTTAAATTATCTCACTTTTCTGAATTAAACACTCAAGATAAATAATGAGTGTTTTGGATATCATAATTTAAAAATAAAATCTACCTCAAATGAAAGTTTATTGATTACTATTTATAAAATACTCCACAGAAACTAAGTTTTTAAATTATATACCCACCACACACACGATTTGGATAAAACAAAATGGTGACTATCAATTAAATATTAGTGATATGTAATATAGTTGATCCTTATTCTTTACTGATTCTGTATTTGCAAATTTACCTACTTGCTAAAATTTATTTGTAACCCTACAGTCCATAGTTGCAGCCATTTTGTGGTTATTTGCAAACACATGCAGTGTGATGAAAAATTAAACTGGTCTGACATGCATTCCCAGCCAAGGTGGAACAAGGTGATGATCTGTCTTCTTGTTTCACCAGTCATACTGTAAACAAGTGTCCTTTGGGAAGGTCTATTTAGTGCCACATTTTTCTACTTTTTGTGGGGGGTAATTTTACTATTTAAAATGGTCCCCAGGTGTAGTGCTGAAGTGCTCTCAAGTGTTCCTAAGTGCAAAAAGACTACAATGTGCCTTACAGAGAAAATTCATGTGTTTGATAACCCTCGTTCAGGCATGAGGTATAGTACTTTTAGCCAA
>NW_007726987.1:285950-286606 GCF_000696425.1 Galeopterus variegatus | reverse complement strand
AGAGAAAATTCATGTGTTTGATAACCCTCGTTCAGGCATGAGGTATAGTACTTTTAGCCAAGAATTCAATGTTAATGAATCAACAATATATATTACATAGATGTCTTTAAAACAGGAAGATACATTAAACAAAGTAATGCATTGTTCAATGAAAACGTTGTGACCCAGAGGCTTGCAGAAACCTAACCCTGTATTTCCCGTAGGAGCTCTGTTTCAATATTTGCTAACACACTGTTTGTGGCGACTTCATAGAAATAACTTAAGTAAATAACAAGAATCAACTGTACCTCTGTATTCGGCAACTGGAAAAGTTCTTGCTGTAAATGGTGTTAATTTCAGATTGCTACACAATTTAATTTCACTGAAATGATAATGTATACAAATATGGATAGGATAATAGCTCTTGCTTTCAGAGTCTTCACAGTCCAGCAGAAGAGATGAAGAGGTAAAGATGAACTAGAACGTAGGGCGAAAAGTGTGATAACCAAGATATAAAGTGAAATGAGAATATAGATGCATGCTGTACCAAATGATTCTGCCAAAATTGGGAAAGAACACAGAGTGCATCATATAATGCCTTTGAGTTGATTTCTAGGTAGAGCAGGTGTTCAGCAGATACACAGGGAGGGGATGGAAGGAATGAAGGCTCAAACGCA